>NW_026086937.1:16070536-16255536 GCF_022539395.1 Myiozetetes cayanensis
CCTTGTAGGGAGAAAAACACTCCCACAAAATTAGGAGGGAAAAGTATTTGCTACTACAAAATAAAATAAATTTGTCCTTGAATTGTTGCAACAGTTCAAGAGTATTAGTAAGAATTTGGCTCCATTCCCATAGCTGGTTTTATTGACATTGAGATGGAAGAGAGATGCAATTCTATCTAAAACTAAACTCCTCTTAATTTTATCAGAATTTTTAGCTCCTGCATGGAAATGTAGCAAAAACTTGTGATTGCTGTACAATTAAGGGCAGCTTTCAGAGCATTAAATGTACCACAGAGAAAGACTGAGAATTATTAATTGGGTTTTGTTCCTTCTTGGAGAGCACTTTAAAATAAAAACAAAAATAGACTCATTACTTCTCATTGTTTAACTAAATACTAAAGGAGAAATCTAACTCTGTTTTGGTGGAGCCAAAAGATTTTGTAATGGTATAAAAGCCTGGTTACTTTACAGTACAGGATCCAACTGCCAGCAGATCCTCTCCAATTCGAGTTATGTCCTTTAAAAGCTTCTATTGCTTCCTGCAGGCTGATGTTCTCTGAGTTTTTGACACTTCAGGTCACCACTATCACTAGATTTTACATATAGGCTTTCCTCTGTTTTGGTTATCAGCAAACACCAGGACCATCTAGTCTTCAAGTCCTCTTGGCTAATTTATTCAGGAAAGGAGTTTTTTTGTAATTTATGTTATGGTGCCTTGATGGAGCCCTCCTAAGAGGTGGGTCCATAGTGGAGGATGCTTTACCCTCCTCTGTATCAGACATCATTCATGCCAGATCTAAACAGGACATTCTGTAGTAGAGTAAATGCTTCTCAAACATTCTTTTCAGTTCTTTTATCCCCTCTGAATCTACCAGCAATATTACTTCTGGATATCTCTACCCTGTACTGGTATCCAAAAGAGAGAAGCAAACAAGAATCAGAAGAGATGTGATCTGGAAACCTTACCCTCCAACAAAAGACTAAAGCTCAACTAAGAGACTAACCATGGTCTGCAATTACCTATTACTGAAAAGACTTCTGAGAGTAAAGGACCCTTTATTATGAGGGGAAAGAAAAGTATAAGAAATTACAGAAGCTAATGCATCTCAGCTGTTTTGCAACAACTATTAGAGAACTAGCAAGGAAATCCTTATTGTTACTTTTCGAAAGAATTCTATGCCCATGTACCAATATCCAGTGAGAAATAGCTGGTATTAAAATCAGTAAATTACAGAGTTAGTGTTCTGCTGTGCTAACTACATGAAAGGAGGACGGCTGCTAATAATATATATAAATACAATTTTAAAAGGGACAACCGAGAATAAAAAGGAAATATAGTAAGGGTCATCTTTAGTTGATTTAAAATTGCATTTTAAACAATTAACTGCAATTGTAATACAAATTTGTCCCGGCAAGAACTGTAAAAAAACCTCAGATACAAATGTCTTAAAATATATTTTCTCAGATAAATAATTCCTTCTAGGAAACATCGTATAAATTTTTTCTTAAATATTTCTAACAGGCCTATTTCATAGACCAATCATCTTTTCAGAAGCTGCAAGAGGTTCTGGTAATCATTTATAGGACAAAACTCACAAATATTTACTTGTAATATTTGTTGAGCAATTTAAGATATGAGATTAAATGTTAATAGCTTGAAATAATACAGCATTCTTTCTTGCTGGCAAGAAAACAATTTAATGATGATAGATTGGAAAGATACAACTGATTCTCACATAAGAAAACTTTAAACTGGAGGCTTTCAGACCTATTATGTGCTGTCATATACATGTATTTGAGCTCAGCTTTTTCTTAGTCTGCAGGATTGTTTGAAACTTTAAACAAGAAAAAATTAAGTTTTAACTTCTGTAAGTCTGATTTCCAATTCTTTCTGACAGAAAGACTTAAAATAAGTCAGTTTTGCACCACTACATGTCAAGAGGACAGCTTTTCTGCAATGCATGACATGGGTTACTCACTTGAAGGTGAAAGGAAATTTGAAGAGTAACCTTCAAATCCTATTATGTCATAACTACTTCCCAGGAGAGGTGAAGGAGACAGCAGGGACTACATATATAAAACCACCTCTTGTTTCATTCTCTTGTCTCTGGGTGCAGGCTTTTAAGTATTTGTATAATATAGGATCTTTGCCTTTTTGTTGCCAAGCATTCGTACTAAGCACTCCACAACATAACAAGAATTTTGAATAGAAGCCAGAAAACCATCTATCACTTCTGCTTTCTTTTTAGGTTGCTTCGTTGGGTTTCATGACTGATGAAACCCATACAGATGTTCTATAAAACACCTATTTGTGTACATAAACTAAAAGAAAAAAAAAAAAAAAGCTTTACTAGGCCAAAACATAAGGGATGGGATTCATTTAGAAAATTCAAGGGTCCAGTTCCTTCCAAGACAGCAATTACTTGTGAAGAGAAGTGCAGCAGGAATAGCAAATATTTTAACTGCATCTTTGTGGAGTAAATAAGTAAGCTGTACAATGACTGCTCCTACAAGGATACCAGCAGACTATTTTATATCAAAAGGATAACTGCACAAAAAACAGAGCTATCCATAACAGATCTAAACCCAAAAGAAGTTTTGAAAAGCCAAGGCATCACTCTCTGCCAAAGCTAAGGTTTTTGTTATAAACACTATCATAGGAGATTCTATCAATCTAAATGAACCCTTGTTCTAACACTCATCAATATGATTTTTGAATGCTTCATAGGCATCAACTCAACCAACATCACAGAGACTAATGCAAAGATTCTCAATCTAATCTCCTTGAAAGCCTATGAAGTTCAGTAGTCATAGCTCTTATTTTAATATGAACTAATTTTTAATCATACTGAGGTACTTGAAAATTAACATACCCTTAAACTCTCTTCTCTGTGTCACCATCTCCATCAAACCAAGTGTGTTTTTTCTGCTCCTTCTCTGTGCTGTGTTTGAGAGTTTGAACAAGGCCAGCATGTGGCACAAGGACTTACCAGTGACAACAGTCAACAAAGAAGAAAGGGAATGTCTTCAGGACTACAGCTTGCCTGGAAATTTAACCACCTACTGGGTTTGCTGCTTTCAGGGAAGGCAGCAGTGTTGATATTTAACATGATAGCTCCTTGGGTCTCATGATTTAATACAGATCCTTAAAGACTGACATAATCTTTGCTACACTGATGATGCAGTCAAGGACCGCTTAGACTGTGGGAGGATATGAATTCAGTGTATAATTCCAAGGCATTGCTAGGTAAGATGTTGAGACCTGGGTTAGAGGAGTTGACAAAAGTGTTTACAACTGCCACGCTTTCAAAATTCCTCCTGAACATCAGTTCAGAATCTGCCACTACTGCCCTCCAGGAAAACAATTGTCTTTGGGACCAGCAAGTCTAAATCCTTCAGTTTTGAATACAATCTGTTATTAAAGACACCACTACAAATGACAGAAGGATGTGAGTGCTGACACTGCACCTTACACAGCAGACCATGAGGTACCAAGCACTGAACAGCAACAATTTGAACACTGAACCTGACCTGAACACTTTGTGGTTTTGTTTTTGGGAGTAATCTGTTAAAAGAACCCAATAACCAAGAGCAAGAGAATGTGTGTTCAGAGCCTCAGAATGCACTTTTTAATGAGGAATAGAACTTCTCTGATGTACCAAAGGAGGAGGAACATAAATGTATAGAAGTAGAAAACATGACCACTTTCCCTCTAACATCTGAAACTCAAAAGCAAGATCCTGTGAGCTTCGACTGTGAGGAGGAGCATGTTGAGCAGGAGCATAACTACAGTAACACAGCAAACAGGGCAGAACAATGTAGGGAACCAGAACAGCTGAAAATGTTGCCAGTGGAATTAATCCATGGAAGAGAGCAGCAAGGACAAAAGCTGGAGAGTTCTGAGTTGGAGGCAACATTCCACAAAGAGAGGCTGCGTGACCACTGCGTACCACAGAGACAAGTACAGCAACACATGTGACCTGGATACCTGAATGCAACCAGCAGACATTCCTAGGACACAGCTTTGCAAAAAGAACAAAAATGAGAACAACATCACACGAACTTTGAACTTCTCAAAAAGAAGGGTTTTGTGGAGGTGCCAAATGCAGAGATGCATCAGCCAGTGGAACCACAGAATCACATTGGGTGGTTAAAGAACAGAAAGAAGGTCTCTTCTATAAAAAACCATTTGACTAACAGGAGACAGTCACTTACAGCTTTGGAAGAGGAAATGAGAAGTAGTAAGAGTTCTGCTGAAATACAAATTGTTTGAAAAATCACATGAACACAATGTTGAGAGGATGGAAAATAAAATAAATTGCTATCAATAATTCCACCATATTACACCATGTGATTGTAATCTTTCTTTGAGCAATGAGACCCATTGTTAACAAATCCATATGCAGGCTTTACGTGGAAATGGGTTTCTACTTTGGGTAATTAAAATGGCTTGTCTGAAATTACTACATAAAAAAGTGATCTGATTTTACTGTACAACTATGAATCCCATTTCTCTCAATTGAAAGTGTATATTCAATTTAAAACCTAAAAATAGACACTTTAATCCATATTTAAGAACCAAATAAGCAGCATGGGGTCTGAGGAAAGCAAGCTTTTTAAACCACTCAATATTACTTATAAGCACATTCCACAGGGATGAAGAAGAGAAGTAATATGCTAATAGTGCTGGATGCTGAAATGTAGACCTCAGGCTTGATCCAGCGCCTAAGAAATCAGGGGCTTTGTCACATACAAATACACAGAGAAGGTGATCTACTGTGCACTCACTGCTCCTTGCTTTAGAGTGAAAAAATGGCATAAGAACAGCAGAACACAGGTATCTTCCCCAGTTGTGATATTTGATCAAATGGATGGAGCACTGTCCTGTAAGCTGTCCTGAAGTGACTCAGATTGTGAAGATCTACACTGTGCTCACTATCCTTGGGACAGCTATACACAGCTGCACATTCCAGAAAGCAAAATGATAAAAAATATTTTGTTGTGTATTTTGAAAATTAAGTTTTATGCTGTTAATACCACTTCAGGTGCAAAATGATAATATTCTGATAGAATGTTAACCCAGCATCCAATGCGTAGCAAAAAGATTTAAAGAAAAGAGGATGTGTGCTTTTATAAAAAATAAAAGAAAGTCTGTCATAAAACGGTTGTAACTTTTTGTCCCCTAACCATATATATTACTAACTGATTTACTGGATAATCTAATACACAGTTTCCTTTACACAGCTGAAGCAACTCACACAGCTTAGTTTGCAAAATAAACAAACCAACAAAAAAGACAGAGCATAATTTTATATTTTCACACACTTGGCATTGAATGCAAGCTCATCTGTTTTTTTTCAGGAGTATTTTGCATTCTTGGAGTACACCAGCAGTGGCTGTAATATGTGATGTAAGTGTATCATAGAATGTGTTTATTATAACCATTTCTCTGTAGCTGCTACAAGGGAACCCCTTTGAGGCTAGATAAAAGTTTGCCAAAAATAATATTCAAATATCCTTTTAATCAAAACAAGATAAAGAGGAGATTAGTGCCACCAGTGTCAACACCACCACTTCCAAAACATATGCTCAAATAAAACATGAAAGCTTTAGGGGATTGGTTTTGCAAGCTTCAGTAGCTTACACTTCCTCTCTCTTCCAACTCTATGTATTATTAAAATGCATCAGCTGATGATGTGTGTTAATGACAAGCTCCATCCTCAAAGGGTTCTAATTCATTAAAGGGGACTATCAGACTGTAATTCTCAGAATTGAAAACAAAATACTTATTTAAATTATTAATTCTGAATTTTATTGCAATATGGAAGCTTAGATTCTTTTACTGTTATTTAAAATAAAAGAAATAAAGAAGTATATCTCGAGAAAAAAACCCCACATAAATGTTTAGAAAAATTTAATTCCCAACTAAACCTAACAGCAAGAGGGATTTTTCTACATAAAATATCAATTTTTTATTACTATTGTACCTGATAAAAAATGAATATTTTCTTTAAATTTTGCTGTTCCTCCTCCCTCTCCCCACTGAATACCAATTACAATTTTTTTTCTTTTACTCACAACATATTTAACTTTCAGATTCTTGAAGAGAGTGTAGGGCATTCATCTGTCATCAAAATTATGCCCAATTAATTTTTATTTAAAATATAGAAATTTCCATTCCTCCTCTGCCTTGGCAAAATTTCAGCTGTACAAAATCTAAGGATTGGACCTAAAAACTTCTAATTAAAAAAAAGCATGGTTTCTGATATAATGTGGGAAAGCAAACTGACAAGAATGAGAGATATTAATTCAGCTCAGTGCTTGGTGAAGTTACCAGCAGTGGATTTACGAAGTGTACCTTGACAGTCTGTTGTCACTAGAATGTTTTCACAAAAATGCCAGTTCAACCCAAAATATGCATCTGATGGGATGGATCTGGCCACCAAAGGCTGCAGGTAAAAATGAAACCAACACTTCAATACAGAGAGCATTTGGGCACGTAAGCATCCTTAAAACTCATAGTTCTCTGCTTAGACGAGGAGTGATGATGCATCTTTTGCAGCCATGAAATCCTGTCTATCGTGTTTTCCTTGGGGAATTCAACCAAGGCCTTGGGAAGGCCCCTGTGGCTTGTTCAACACTGCTCTTACACTGCTGTCCATGGTCAGGCAGCATCCAGGGGCTGCACAGAGCTATCAGAGTAGAAGAAGGGGAAGAAGTTATCATTTGCATAAATCCCCAGCAAAGCAAATGAATTAATGGAAAATATGGAAGTAACTTTAGCCCAGAGATCTGTTCTGAATGTCTTCCTTGGGCAAAACTACCATTTCCTTCCAGGTCATTCCGTCCAGTGGAGCACTAATTGAGCCATCACACGGCACTCCCTGAGTCGCTGATCCACGTCTGTCACCGTCGTTTTTACCCCACAGATCCGAACTGCAGGTGTTCCACGTGCATAATGTGACTGTGGTGGCACCAGGAAGGGCCACAGTCAGGGTCTGCTGGATGGCTGCAGAACCACATTTAAGGACAGTCCCTGGTAATGGGTGCCAACAACACAAAGCTGAAGCTTCATCAGCCACATCAACTCCTCTGATGCTCTGGACAAGCACAACACTGAAACTGGCTTATTGGAAACCACAGCCATGTGAAAAGCAAAACTAGAACATCACACAAATTTAAACCTGCTAAAGTTCTAGTTTTGTCTGCTTTGAAGTTCCATGAGAACACAGACTTTGGGCACACTTGCAGCGTTTCATCAGATGCTTCTCTTCAGGTGTCTGTCACCTCAGCAGCATTTAAATGAACACTTGTCTTGTTTGAAATAAAGAGGTGTCTAATGGTGAAGTGAGTCATGATGGCATTTGAAGTAGAAGCGACTGCACTCTTTATAAATAGCCATTACAGATACCTTACTCTGGAAATTTGGCATGCATTTAAAAGAAAAGTGGTGTTTTAAACCGTGGGTAGCAAAAATAAAAACTTCAAAGAAGTTTATAGTCTTTGCAGAAATCTTCACTGAATTCATACATATTTACTGAATAAGCAGAACATTTTAAGCCACTTTATTCTTCATGTGACCATTACCAATTTGTCACTATGGGCTTCCAAGGCAATAGTACAAAATACATAATGCCTGTACTGAAAATGTTCTGAAATTCTGATATATTAAAGTAATGCAATATATAGGGAAAAGCACAGTATTTGAATACAGTTTGTAATTCTCACTGAATCCGCAATAAAAAAATTAACTAGGTTAGCCATATCCCTGTGTGCAAAAAAGATCAATTCCGATGGCTTTTAGTTGCACAAACAGTGTCATGGGATACAAGTCTTGCTTGAAGTTTTTGAAATATGACCTTTGCATTATTTAGTAGCCATACCCATAAAACTTGCTT
The DNA here is from genome assembly GCF_022539395.1 of Myiozetetes cayanensis. Taxonomy (NCBI): domain Eukaryota; kingdom Metazoa; phylum Chordata; class Aves; order Passeriformes; family Tyrannidae; genus Myiozetetes; species Myiozetetes cayanensis. Next base: position 16,078,435 of record NW_026086937.1, read on the forward strand.
GTATCAAAATATGAAACAAATTCCAGTGGGGCTTTCCCAGCCAGTAATTATCCACCATTAAGGTAATTATGAGGGGAGAACCAAATTCATACTAAACTTCCTGACATATTTTGCCAAGAAAGTCACTGAAAAACTCTTGTTTACCTATGTTCTATTCTTTTCAAGCTCATTTTTCATATCACCAGTATAAAATACAATCATCAGAAAAAGCTTGAAGCACAAAGCTGTCTTTTGAAGAGCACAATGAAAGTAAACCAAATAAACCTCCAGAGCTCTGATAGAAGGGCAAAATCAAATCAAAAATAAGAGTTTTATGGAGGAAGGTGGAAAAGGTACTTCGCTGCAAAGCACAGCCACAGTGAAACTGTGTATCAGTGGCAACAAATTACTTAAACTCATGGTATACTTAAGAATTTATTTAGCACAAATTTAATTATTTATTGTGCAATATCCTTGAGTTCATCTTCCCATGGCTAAATAACAATTTCCTTCCTACAGTGAATACATAAAACTCATAGGTACTTGTTTGTAGGATAAAGTTACATATCTTCAAAATTATAGTAAATCATTCATTGCTTAAATATCTGTGAAAATGCCTCTATAAACTGGTGAGTCTGGCTAAGTAGCAGAAGAGGCTAAAAAACACATTATATCAGGCAAACATATTCGTGTGTGTGTAAATAGTTTCCATGTGATGTACTAAGGGCTTGGGATTGGGTTAATTAATGTTTATTGTTTGCACAGGACAAACAATCTCATTCTCCCTGTGCGGTGCTTCCAAGAGAAGATGGAAGAGTCCTTATTCTCCTCTCAAGTGCTGAGGAACCAGAGGGACCAGCCCAATAACTTTCACCATTGATTTGAGGTTCTGATTTAACCATTCTACTGATCCATCTTAGAGTTTGACCATGTATTTATGAAGCACGGCAAATACTGACAACTTTTCAGCTCTTAGGTAAGGTTAAGATGTAGACATCAATATCTTGTGAATACATTTAACTTTCCCTTTAGCTATAGCTTTATTCATCGTGACCGTAGATAAGGGTAGAAGCAAACAATCATTGAAGCTTAAAGAACATTTTTAAAATAAGTACCAAGGCCTCATATTTGCTCTGAAACTGTTTGTTTTATTTTCAGGGAATACTGTTTAATTTAATTGTATTGATTTTTGTCCAGGAAAAGTAAAATTTTGCCCTCATGGTGGCAGAGAGAAACTAGAAAATACAACCCGCTGGACTGCAGTGGTTCAGAATTGAAAAGACAAAGATAAATGTTGCTGTGCAAATTTCGTGTTATTATGAAGTGGAATTACAATTTTTGAGAAGCATAAGCAACTTTTCCAAGTTTTTTCACGTTGTGCTGGCTGTACCACCAAGTATTATAAACAAAAGACATATACACAGTGTGATTATTTAAGCAGCTATCCAGCTATTCCCCCCCTACCCCACCCAGTGTAAAAGCAAGATTAGAAAGGGACTGCTTTGACATAAATTTTCCTGGAGAAAGTTATTCACTTGAAAACAATGCTTTTAATCTAAATATGGATTTTCTTTTGGGAGAAATCTGATATTTATTGTAAAAAAAAGTTTAGAAAAATATTTTTATATCCTAATTGGAGTTAAAATATCTTAATTAGAATTTAGTTCTATAGCCAGCCTTACCTTCCTTAGTGACATCATGTCTCAGTGAGGAAGCTCAAGCAAAGTATTTATTTTTCAGTACTTTCCAGTACTTTCAGTGCTTGCAATTTTTAATTACAAAATTTGTAGAAGATCTTTCACCAATTACTTCACAGCAGATGTACAATAAATTTAATTCATAAAAATGACTACTTGGCTAAGTAGCATGTCTAAGTAGTGTGTCGGGGGTTTTGAATTTTTATTAGTTATCCATGACCTAAATAATGTTATGCTGGTGTGCACTATTTGAATTAGAAGAACTGCATAGATACATAACAGACATGAGAAATCAGGAAAAAAATCACTTGCTTATATTTAACTTTATAAACTTCTTTAGTCTACAAGATAACAAAAAAACAGGCTTTTCTATTTATAATTATGCCGTTATTACGTGTCAAGAATAATAAGATTTGTCTTCATTTAGAAGAAATATTAAAAAAGAAAAATTAAAAAGTATGCTTGGTTATTTTAACATTAAAACCCAGAAATTATTTTCTAAAAGTTCTAAAGTTTTGTTATTCTACTATAATGTTCATCATTGGCAAAATCATTATAAATCCAATACTAAAATTATGGCTATTACAGTTGTACACATCTCTCAAACATCTCATGTAGCTGTTTCAAAGAACTTTTCAAAAAATAACTGTAACACAACACTGGTTATAGGAAAGTTTAATTTTAATAATCTCAAAATGAGGCCAAAGTTTGTCCCAGGCTGAACAAGAACAGGGAAGAGAATTCAGAATCTTGACTCTCCATATTTTCCTTTCATTTATGAATCTACATTATTATTTTACTGGGAAACCTACTTTAAAAAAGGTCTGTCCTACAGCGCTGGTATTAAGACTACAAAGTTCAAGAGGTAACATATGGCCCTAAATTATATGTACCATCTCCAAAACCTCCATGATTCCCAAACTAAAGTCTTGCCCAAACTCAGGATAGTGCAAATTAAAACAGAGGTGCAATCCTTTATATCCCTGTGGCCAAAATAAAGAGATTTACCAGTGGAAAGAACTGTTACAGCTACTGGAACAAGACCTCTTATGTCGTATTTACTCTGTTTTCAGAAATCAGAAGTATGTACTTGTCAGCAGGAGCCATTGAAACAGCTCTGAAGAACTGGAAGAACCCAAACACTTCCTTCAAGTCAAAGCAACAAGAGGACTCCTATCTTTAGCAATCAAAAAATGGACGCACATGTTCTAATATGAGCTTTAATTACTGTGTGGGGGCAACTGACCTTTTCCCAGACAGTTGAGGGGCAACTGTATGAAGGACCCATTTCCCATGAAACCAGCCTCCAAAGATTTCATCAGACAAAATGATAATGAGCTATTGCAGTTGAAACGAGCTGATTAGTTTTTCCCCCAGCTGCTGTTCAATTAATGAACCACTTTTAAAAATTTTGAAATGAAGTTCATGAATCATCTATTTTTATTTTCTTAAATTGAAAACTGATAAATGAATTCAGCCTCTTGGTGACACAAACAAAAATAGTTTGAATTTCAGATCTTGAAGAAGTGTCAGCAATTTGGAAAAAAAAAAAAAGGCGATTTTAAATGTGAATATTTAGCAGCAAATATTCCTAAAGAAGTGTTAAAATACAGATGATTGAAGTAGCAGCCAAAAAAAGGGATGCAAATGGCTCTTAAATGAAAGGTTATAGAGCACGAGAGGTGTTTAATCCAAATAACAAACTGTTGTTGTCAATGAAAGATCTGATACAAACCGATTTAGATAATGCAGAAAAATGAACACACAATTTGACAGCTACCCTGGATTTACAGAATCATGGGATTAAATGCTTTCCACTTATTCAAAGAGGATTAGTCAGGATACATTTATTTATTTAAAGCAGATCTTTTACAGAACTAAAGAGTTTACAAATGATACGGAGTGATGGAAAATAGAAAATCCATATCAGCTTTAGCTTCTATCATTCAGCCCCAGATGTGAAACTGCTTACTACCAAATACGCAAGATAGTGCATTAGCAAAATAATAATAAAATTAATAAATTTTGTGTAGCTTTAAACTATTCAATCGAGGAAAGAGAATATTAAAATACTTGCACAGGCCATTTGTGGAGAAAGCTTATAAAATGGACATACTAATGAAATATCCACAACTAGAGTTGATCCTGGATAAAACAGGTGCAAGACAGGGATAATGCTGGTGGAACTGCTATAGCTCCAGTCAGTATGAGAAGGAAGATATTAACCAGATGAGATTGGAAAGCAGGATTCCTGCATGCAAGTCCAAGAGCTGCTGAAGAATCACTACTGGACACTGATTAAGTTACTTCAATTTTCAGTTCCCATCTCTGTTAAGTAGAGAAGATTTCAACCTGAAAAGCACTAAAGCTTTAATTAAATGTCTGATAAGTGATTTAGTCTTTTAGCAAAAGCTTCTCCTCGTGAGAAAAATAATAACAGCAATATTGTTTGAAAGTTTCTGCTTGTGCCAGAAACATGTCAAGAGCCTAATTTTCATCTCTGCTGAAGGATATTTATCAGCCCTGGCAGTGCTTTGCACTGGCTCTGGGATTCTTTTTTATCCCCAGGGTGGTGAAAGTCAAGTATAATGATGCAAAAAGCCAAAATCTTATCTTTAGTTTTTTGGTAAGAAAATCTATGTATTAGAGGCCAAGCAAGTGAGAAATGCCTCTAAATATGAAAATAAATGGAAAATAAACAATTCAGCCAAACTGGGTCATGGAAGTGTTTGCAGATTCACTGTTGAAATTTGCACAGTAATTATCAGTTTCTGAATTCAATATATTTAACATCACCCCACTGTCATCCCTCTATTGCTGCTCTTCGAGCACTCCTGCTCCTTCCTGCACGTCAGTTCCAGGTGTAAGTGCAAACAGGTTGCACAGCTGCAGCTCCTAACAATACTTGGCTAGCCAGGTGACCTTTCTTCCCTTCAGAATATCCATGATCAATATGGCCTTTTTGCCTATCAAACCCCCAATCCACAAGAACTGCCTAAGGAGTCCAGATGGGCCAAGATGAATGTAGCAACCACACCTCCTGCCTACTCTTTGCACGTGACTAGTACCTAAGACACCACCAAGAAGGGAGCAGTAAGAGCCTTTGGAACTAAAATTAAAACTGATCAATGGGAAAGCCTTCACTAAATGAATTATATGCAGTATTAGCTGCCGTGATGTACCTGATTTAATTTGCATCACATGAAATGATCCAGATAATGACAGTGACCCCTGTGCCTGTTCATTTCATTTCCCCAAACTGCTGGGCCTATCATTAACCAAGGCAAGATAAGATAACAGATGGCTGTGAATTAATCCTATCTTCAAATATCAAATGCAAAAAAGTGTCTCAATTAAGACAAATTAATTTAGATTCAGCATTCTAGAAATAAGTTAAAATAGATTTTGTGTCCACTTCAGGGTACAATAATGAGTTCATAAATGAACTCACTAACACTTTCCCACTGATGGGGATGTTGATAAGGCAAATACTGCAAAACTCCCCAAATGTGTTACTTCAGTTATTTTGCCCAGATTTGAAAAAGCAGATGAGGGTGATCATGTAGATTCATTTAAATTTTGACCCTAATTTCCTGACTAATTGTAAACAAACAAGACCTGACAATGTAGCAACTGTTTTAGGGAAATCATCACCTCATTAAGATCACTCTTAATTTTCTATCACTCAAGCAGACCTGTGAATTCAATCCAACCCTGAGGACTCCCATAACAAATACTAAATTTTCTTAATATACATACCTAGGGGACTTATACATCCATTTATATAACATACATATGTATATATACATTCCTTTCTCATTGGGCAGGGGCACTGACAGCAACAACAGGAAACAAAGACCAGAATGGAGAGGAAGTTGTGAGCTTTGACATGCCTGGACCTGTGCCTTATTGTTTCATAGCTCAACTCTTGCTGAAACTATGAATTCAAGTCCTTTGAGCTGCCTGTGGTAGACAATGCTTCATCGTGGAGATAAGTGCCTACAGGTCACCAGCGAAACACCAAACAGTGAAAGGCAGCAGTGAAGTACCTCAAAAAAGAACAGGTAGATAGACACACTCACAAAGCTCCTCTTGTGAAGATGCATCCTATGCCAGCAAACAAATGCTGCTTCTTTTCTTCTTTCTAAAGCTCAGAACACTCACAAAGTGTGAAATATTCTAAACGATACACATCCAAGATGCGTGAATCCTACTTACGCTCTTCTTGACTGGTAGAAGTGTTATAAGGAATCATCAGCACTTATGACTAAGTGGTCAAGTACCTCATTTGGTGAACAGCACTCCCGTTTCTCCTCCAAATATTCCTAAGTGCCACCAGTACTGTAGATACTGTGGCTGCATAGATTGTAACTGAGAATCCTCCCTCTCATTCCAGAGCCATTCAGAATACAGCAAGCCACTGTCACCAGCTGAATGTAAGCAAATCTAATTCAGCCAATGAACTACAAATCTCAAAACTGTTCCTTTTGACACAATGACAAAACAGAGAAACCCCATTTCATTTTGTGATTAAACTGCTGCTGCCATTGCAGGCATCATTCCCCCAGACTTCTTTGGAGACTGATTATTTTGGATATGAGATACTGCTGCCAATTTGAAAGAGGCATAAAAGGACTTCTGAAGTCTCTGTCCATGTCTCCATAGTACATGGAAGCCATGAAGACAAAGTAACAAGAACATTGGGTAAAATTCCAGGACGAGGGCTGTGACAGACAGGCACACTTTTCTACCCCAGTCAAAATTCCAGATTTAGCTTGGGATTTTTATTCTTATTACTTCCAACACAACTGTTCCTCACTGAAGCCATTCTAAAGTGTTGTTTCATTCTCCTTACTACTTCTTGTTTCCCCTGCCTCAGTTTTATTGACTACTTTTGGCTTATCCTGAATTCCCCTCTGTGTTTTTACAATTCACCACTTCTCTCTACGCTTTCTCTTTACCCTGATGATTCAAGTCTTCACATTTTTATGACTGAATTCCCTTAGATGTTACTTAAAGAATTCTGCAGGCAGTTATGAGAAAACATTGATTTCAGCTGGACTCAGTATCTGTGTTCTTATCAATATCTATCTTGTTTAGCACAAGATCAATTTTCCACCTCAAGGGAAAAGCAGATCTAAATGTTCACCTGACCTTCAAATATTTTCCATATTTGATTAAAACTACCTGGAAGCCTCATCTCATTATGGCAACGGATGTTATGGACTTAAATTATAAAAGTAGACAGAGTAAAATAATTAATAGGCAAAGAGGATGTGAGTTAACAGCATAAGAAATAAACTGTCACCCACAACTAGATGAGGATTGCCCACTTTTCCATGAGGTGCATGTTAGAGTTTTTCCAGATGGATGTTATGTGAAAGCCCAGTGAGCAAGTTGTATTTGTTATCAGCAATTATCTGGTCACAACTGAGACACAAGATGTAGTCTTGAAACTGAAAAGCCCAGTACACAGAGGCACAAAAAGCAGTATTAAGTTGGCTAATCAACTGATTTCTCTCTTCCCACACCAAAAAGAAGTAAAAATGCCTCTTTACATATTCTCTGGTGAAAGTAAAGAAAACCCTCCAAACTTTTTCAAAACGAAGACATCTTCAAATCTTTAACACAATGGAGCAGCTGCTACTGAGTTTCCTTGATGGGTATATTCTGTCATTAGGGAAATCAGAGGCCCTGCTAAATACCTTTTTTGTTTGGTTGTTTGTCAGTTCAAATACTGATTAGGTTCTCTGACAACCACATTGTTTGTTTGCAAAAATACAGAGGGAAAAACCTTCAGTTGCAACTTGCATTCTGCAGAAGCAGTATATACACTCAGAGATATTTTGTTAAACTAATTTTCAGTAGGAGATTTTACCATTATTTAAAAAGTCAATGTAGAAAAGCCCAACTTAGATGATTCTTTCAGTATCACTGTGCAAAATTGATATAAAATCTATTATATGATCTAAAATATCTAAAGCAGATAGTAAGCTTGCAATTTTTACTCAGGAAATACTAAGTGTGCAATTAAAGTATATTTTAAGGAAAACAATGGTGGATTCTGAAACTAAGCATAGTATTGAAAAAGATGAGTCAGAGCATGAGCTATTTGACAAAAGAAACTTCAACAAAGACGAGTTTGTGACAGAAGGGTAAGGGCCCTTTTTTATCTTACCATAGCCTTGGATATAAATCAGAGCTGACCGGAACAATAGTATTTACATGGCAAGCTGTGAAAGCCTAAAGAGAGATTTCTCTACCTTCATCTGGAAAAACCCACATCCAAACACGCCATCTGCCATGGCCTGCCCAAAGCCAGTGTATCGTTGAGTGCTGTGGACATCCACAGGCACCACCAGCATGCAATTATCTCGTACCTTGCTCTACCGAAATCCAGTCAGTGTGGAGTGGGATGAATAAGGAGACACATTTTGCACAATTGCACACAGCCACATCCTAAACTATTATTTTTAAGCAGCAATCCCAATAATAAACTGGCTTCAGCTTATGGAATACATAAATTTTAATGATGGTTAAAGTAGAAAATACATAAAATTATCTGGGCAACATTGTTTTTATTTATAATTTAAGTAAATACATTCTGCATAACATTATAAATACTAAACATGTTCTGTATGAAATTTGAAATCTTTAAAGGCAGAACTCTGACACAGTGTCTGCAGCTTGTTAAAACTTTTGTCAATATATTAAAATTTGCCTCTGCAAAGGACAGAATATTAATTTAATGCTGAAAAAATCCATCTTATTTACTCAATTTATGCATTATTCTGTGTCAGCCAGTGATCATAAATATATGTCTATACAGTCAGTCCCTCAGCAGGGGAGAGAGTGAATAACAGTGTTGCCATTATGTCTTCTTGTGAAAGAAATATGTGCAAACTTCATTATAAAAAGCATTGAAGCATGCTTCCAAAGAGGAACTCCGAAGCGGAAAGAAGGTAGGATGTGATACCAGCTGAAAGTTCCGTAGAACAAGGTTCTGCACTCAGAAGGAGTTGTATTTGTCATTTTACTTGCAACAAAGAAAATGGAGATAAAGAAATGGAAAATAAAAAGTGCTGCAAGAAGAGCTCAGCTGTTCAGAACCTTGAAACCAAAGACACTGACAGAAAGGAAATGGAGGATGGCAAACAGAGTTGAAGGCCGTGTGGACATCAGTGATACTGAGAGAAGAGCGAAAGAATGCAATGGCATCTTGGTTGGACGGGTGAAGGAAGAATCAGAAACAGAAAAAGAAAGGTGAGAAATCTCCACAACTTGCTCAAACTGGTTGTGTAATTTTACAATTAGTATAGGAATGGTTTCCAGTGCGTGTCCTCCTGACTGTACTGATCAATTCAGTTCCATTATAGGCTTCCTCTAAGCCCACCCACCACATCAACCCCTTCTGTTCCTCTCGGAGACAGCGCTGAGATCTCTGCGTTGATTTAATGTATCACAGATGCAGATGTATCCAGGCTCTGGAGCTAAAAAACAAACGCTTAAGCAATTTTTGCCATTTCTCCTCCAAAACCTACAGCTGTGAACATATTTTTCATATTTTTTTTTCACCATTTCTGAGAAGTACCATAATTACGTTACCTAGAAAACTGCTTCTTCAATTTACCCACAGCAATAAAACCAGAGTGGCAGCAATGCCAGCATTTTCAAATGCCTCTGTCTTGACCTAAGTGTAGGATGTGGTCTTTGTCAGGTCAGTACTTGACCTGTTTGTGAATGTCAGCAGGGGTCCACAGCAGTGGCCATTGAGAGGTTGATTTCAGGTGCAAACATCTGTCTGGTTTACTAATAAACTGTATTTCACAGTGAGGAAAGGATGATTTTTTGGGTAGTCAGAACAATAAGGTACAAAGCAAGTTGCAAAATTTTTTAGTAGTTCTGTTTTTCTGATTTTATTTAGCAGACAACATACATGTTGTGTGGAGAGTTTGACAAAATACAACCCAAATCTATCTGCACTCCTTACACTACCTCTGTTTGAAGAATTATGTTCAGTAAAAGTGTTGAAAAGCAGCTAAAGATGTCAAAACCATTTACAGGCTAAACAGATCCCAGCTCAGATAACTCCATTTCAAATAATCTAAATTCATCCCCATTATCACTTAAGTGAGCATTACTGCTGTTAGCAAACCCTACACAAATATTCAGATTTTTGTTTTTCCTGTCATGCTGAAGGTTATCTCCCCAGTTGCTCTGAAAAATCAGGTGACAACCATTTCCCATGATGCTTTAAGGGCTGTCAAACTGTCCATCAAACTGTCACCTGACCAATCGTTCCCATGGTTCTTTTAGACTTCTAGTATGATAAATTGAAAGGCACTATTATCTGCCTGTTGTGAAGAGGAACTGCTTAGGCTTTGATAAGATATCACTAGTCCCAGGTGAGAGGAGGCTGACAGCACATCAAGACAAGAAAACACATGGAAACAGTGAACACAGGAGCAAAAGGTTTACAAACATCTGTTGTCATTATTTATTACCCCTTTCCTTGGTTTTAGCTCTACCCTTGTTCCACGTCAGTTTAAAAAGAAATACTTCCCTTTCTTCCCAGCCAGTCTTAACTGCTGCTATTTTTAAACCAGTTAGTTGTAGAATGAGAAACGTTTTAAATATGAAAGATATCTTTAATAAAAGGTTGCATTAGCTACCTTTTCTGATACATGTTGCTTTTACCATCATTATGTTTGAAGTTTTATATGATTCTCATGGTGCAATTATGTCATAAGAAAATGAGAACCTCTGTAAGATACGAAGACTTTTTAAGCTCCACAGTTATTCTTTCATTGATATCTTGAGGCCAATTCACAGTTTTCTTGCTAATATTTCAGATATGTCCTCATACAAGTATCCAAAGTTAGCTGAAGATACCTCAGAGCCAAAACAATATGTTGTTATTTATTGTGTGTTAATAAAAAGAAGCTGATTGCTAACATCACCACCTTGTGTACAAATATTTGTTTGCATGCAGCTTTAAGTGATTTTAGGCAGGACTGTGATTTCCTTAAACAGCACTACAAAACCTCAGTTGCACAAAAGAACATTTAAATAATTTAATCATTAAAATTAAAAATATTTGAGCCCTTCAGGCTCGTTTAATTATAATCTTATGGTCATCTGAATTAAGATTGACAGCAAGGTATTGTACCCTGTGGACAAACCCTATTCACTGGAGTAAACAGCCAAAAATCCACAAACTACTAATAGAGGTAAAGTTCTTAATTAATGTATGTTCAGCTAATTTCTAAGGTCTCTTTTGAGAAACAATGGATTGTTACGTTTTGAGATGCTTCCAACTTCCTCACATTTTAAAAATAGACCTGATTTTAAAAATGGAATCTCAGTTCATCCATGGTTACAAAGCACCCCTGATCAATAAGCATGATAAGATATTTCCTTCATGAGTCAGGTGAAAAAGAAACAGATATAGTAACCAATGAACTCCATAATATCACGCTGATTTGAACAGGATGGTTTCTTCTATCCCTTTTCATGCAGAAAATCAGTTTAATGTCAAGTGTGGTAGCCATAGAGGAAAAACAAGAATGAAATAACAGGGCATTTTCCCACTCTCAGATGAAAAATTCTACTGAGCTGAAATATTCTCTCGGTTATTGCTGACCTGCCAGCACACACAGCGGTGCTTTCTGGGCACTTTTCAATAAGAAAAGCACATGGTCCCTTTCTCTAGGTCGTTATAATGGAAAGACATAGGAATACTGAAAAGAAAGAGACAAAATACACTGAGTGGTTGAGGTGGTAGCTGACTATTTGGATAATCACGTTCTATTAAATCCATATTTCTTTTGTTTTCTCTAATCTTCGAAGGAGGAAGCACGAGTGCAGAGGGGGAAGGGACATTTCACATATTATCAGGAAAGAAATTTTATGTGTAGAGACTGGGGAGAAGAAGCTGCACTCTGCATATGAGAAACTGATGGGCAAACAAGTGGATGGGATTGGAAAACAGCAGCTGAAAAGGGCAAGGCACAGTCATGCAGGACTCAGCAAATGGACAGAAAGTGTCAGGGTGGTGTGGGACAAAGCTGTGAAGGGTTTCAAAAATAGGGACAAAACCTGGATGATTTAAAAGTGGATTTGTACAGACAGGTAAGACTTCAGGTTAATTGCTGACAGGACCAGGAAGCTCCACTGAGGAAGAAGCTAAAAATGAACACACTGCTCACTACTGTATTTTGGTTCTACTCCCAGTACTGCCTTTAGTGTCAATCCTGCAGTAACAGAAACTCTCTGTCAGAAGCAGAAAGTCTTCTGCAAATAGAACATTTTAAATTGCTTAGATGATGTTAAAGTCAACCTTAAATTGTGGAACTGTAAAATGCTATGGCCACTATAACTGGAGTTATAGATTTTTCTCCACTGATCATTTAGAGTTTGAAGACAGAAAGCAAACATACGGAATACACAGCTCTACAGCTTTACAATAATAAATTAATTATGTTTACAGTGAAGAGTTATTAAAGGAGATAATCCACAGTTCTTTCTTAATAGCTTAGTTATACCTTGCTCACAGCTTGTTGCATTTACCTCCTGATAGGGAGTCTGGCTTGCACAGAGTGTAAATGAGGAACAGGCAGGACTGTGGGAAAGCATCTGATCCTGAGCAGCTCCTTACTCACTGCCTCAGCCATTCTGACAGAGTCCAGTATTGCAGTTCTGCACCTATTAAAATATGCAGCCCTTGGCAATAGCCAACCTATGCTTAATTAACCATGACAAAACCATTATCTAACCTCTGTTCTATATTTTATTTCTAGTTTACAAGTTCTGTTAATAAATATAGAAGTGTCACCAATACGATTAAAAATGAAACTGATTTATTCTTTCAATGACAATAAATTGCATTTGCCAGCACTGTTGACATAGCACAGATTACTGCCTGATAGCTGCCAGAATAATGAAAAATTAAGTTAAAATAGGAGAGAGATGAACAAAGAGAGGTAGAAGGGCAGAGAAATCTCTGATTGTAATGGTTTAGAAAAGGTTGACTCAGGTCAGCCTGAGAGACAGGAAGTGGCATAGAAGAGACAGTACTTGATTATAGAGCTGAGTCTTCTTAAGTTATGACAAAAGTTCACTAGAAACTCTCTTCAGAGGCCAACCTAAGGAATTTAGGTCACACAGGAATACTCAAATCACTAAATTTCACCAGGAGTTTTCCCAGTCCTAATCTCTAGGCCATTCTGTTGCGATGAAGGGAGAGGATGCTTGGCAGTGGAAATACAGAGCTTTCTCATTGCATTGGTTATGCTGTGGCCATCACATGTACCAAAATAGCAGAATTGGACCACCCCTCAGTGTGGGATCCTATTTCAATGTTGTGTGCTCTAAGGTAGTAGAATCTCCATGGTCAGACATCTCAAAGCAGATGGTACACCCTGGTTTGGTATTTCTACTACTTTTTCCAATACCTTATCATATGAACATATTTTTATTTCCACATATTCCCCTGGATTTACAAAACCTTCTGGGCTTCTGGAAGCCCACATCTAGCTTGTGCTAGCATAGTAGGGTATGACGCCAGCCATAGCATGGAGGTGGGCCAAAATCTTGCAGGAGAAATGGTAACACTAGTGAAAATATAGGAGAATAAGGACTGCCATCCTAAGTAACCTAAAAACCTCAATGTTGCTAATTTTGAAAGACTCTCTCCTTTTGGACCTTGGCCCTGCCTATATGTACAAGTAACTGAATGGAGGCCAATGTAATGGGACTACTCATGCATAAAGCTGGTCACATGCATTAACACTGGCAGGAACAAGGACTTTCTTTTCATACTTACACTAGAGGATAGTAAAAGAAATGCTGCTCAAAGAAATCCATCAACTAATTCAAACTCTAAGCTAGCTACTTCAGAACCAAGTACAATGGCCACACTCAATGAGTCCATTGAAGACCTGGAGACGAAGTAAAAACAGGTTTCTTTTTGAAGAACATTACGAGATCAATACAGCGCCGTGGATATTAGGAAAAGTCACTTTAATAAAAAGGAAATTGCACATAATGTAACAAAACAATTGCTATTTGGAAGGCCCTGAAAAAATGGAACAATGTAACATGATATTTCTTAACTTCATTTCCCATCCACTGGAGAAATCATAACAATAAAGTTTTCTACATAAGCAACTTTATGAGCTGAAAGAAGAGAATGTATAATTCCTTTCCATGGACTAAGCCAAAAGAAATGAAGAAAAAAATTGATTCTTCTCTGTTAGCCTCCTGTGTAAAATTTTTCTCCTTATCATCTCATCTAGTCATATCTTTCTGCAGTTTGAATTACCCTCTTTTCCTCAATCTGGTAAGGCAGTGAAAGGATGTTTGTTCTGCTAATTAACTTTATTACCCTGATAACTCCCTGCAGCCTTTGACGAAAACAATTACCGTTCCTCCTTTTTTTTTTCCCCACTGGCAAAAAAAAAAAAAAAAGGAAAAAAAAAGAAGAAAAAAAAAAAAAGTCGACTATTAATTAGAAACGAGGCCCCGGTCCCTGCCATGTTAGCCTGCCACGTTCTCAGACCCTCGAGCGGGATAGCATTACATTGTCAGTAGTAATTTAGCTCTCATCTGTCTCTGCTAATTATTGTCACATTCATCAAATTCATCAACAAAAGTGCTCTCAGAAGGATTGCATATTTGCAGTTAATACAGCATAAACTGGTATTACCCATCACCACATTTGTGATGATGAGAGGGACACAACTTATTCATCCCTAATTAGAGCAAGCTGGGTAATTAATTATACATTCCGCCTTATTACTTCTGAGTTCCCAGATATTGTTTGTCTAAAAAGGGGGAGAGAGAGGAAGAGAGAGAAGCCTGAAAATTAAAAAAAAAAAAAAAAAAAAAAAAAAAAGGAAAAAAAAAAGAAGGGGGGAGAGAGAGAGGAGAGAGAGAGAAATGTGTGATGTGTTTTGTCACATGTGCTATGCCATAATTCCCACCTGACAAACTAGCTGAATCAGTAGAAAATTGCAAGTTGTCAGCAGCAGAATAAACTGCTGTAATAGCTGATTAATGATCAACACCTGTGACAGGTGCTACACGGGACTGTAAACTTGGTGTGATTAACAGTCACCGGACGAATAAATATTAGTGACAGTCAGTGGAGAGCGAGTTTGTGTGTTTTAACAAATCTCGCACATTACAGTTATTGATATTTCCAGTGTAGGCACTTTCTTTTTGGTAATTATCTGACAGCACTGGAAGAGTGCTTTAATCTAGCATGTTTGTTTCTCTTCTGTGCATTCCGAGTTCAAAATGGTGTTTTGATGAGATGACCTAGCGGAGTTCAAAACTGCAGACAAAATCAGAATGGTCACAAGTACTTTGTCCCAGGTCCAGCTCATAGCAACACTCCCAAATATTCTTCCAGGGTACTTAAATATACGCATATGTAAGCCTACATTGATAAAAACATAAATATTGTATAAATATACATATATATTTATAGGGATATGTTTTCAAAGCCTGTAATTCCAAGAGTCAACTCTTGGAAGTTTTGTTTCTTATGTCAGTGGTTATGACATACCTGACTACTATGGGAAATAAGAATTTCTTTCATTCCACCATCAAAGATGCATGAATCCCCTCTGAAGGACAACTTCATTCTCATTAATTTAGACTTGCAAAATTCCTGCAACAGTGGGGCATGGAAGTTATCCATTTATGTGATTGCTGTATGCTCAGCACAGTAGTATCTAATCAGTTCCCAGATAGAACTAGAGCTATATCAAGATACTCTTTGGATAGCATAAACTACATTTTTCATCCTCATGCATGGTTACAGATATGCTGATTAGGTAAAATACATATTCTTATGCAAAAAGGAATGTATTAGAAAGTGAAAGACATGAACACAGACTCAGAGAAACCAGTAAATGCAGATTTTGTCACCAATCCAATGTTATTCTCAAACTCTAAACATGATATAATGTCACTGCCTTCTTCTAAGAAGTCCTTTACCAGGCCAAATAAAAATGAAATAAATCACAAGTCATGACTTCAGAGTTTCCCAGGCACATGTGAAAGAATCCAGCAGTTGGTCATCTATACCTAATACATCAGTCTGTCCACATGACAGCTCAGCTATGTTACGCACTAAGACTGGTCTGTTAGAAAAATAAAGCTCAATATTTTCTTCAGAACAACTTCTGGATACAGCCAGAAGTAAATAATAATTGTTGTGAAATAAATCCTAAATACAAAGATTTATCTGTATCATGCAGCACATCAGAAGACACAGGAAGGGAAAAAGAAAAGGCAAAGAAACTAATGCTCATGTCAGTTCCTGGAGAGAAATAACAATATATATCCTTGCCTACAGCACAAAATATTCCAGCCATTTGAACCTTTAATGGGAAACCCTGAACACACAGACCTGGCCTGTTGCTTCTGCCACCAGACTCACAGCCACACATCCATATCAACCAACTGAATGGTTTTTTCCCACTCCCACTTTTTATAATAACAGCAGAAAAAAAGGCTTTCATTCCTTGGTCTAATCGATTTCAAACCTGCTTTTAAGCATAAACTGTTCCACAAGCTCTTCTTCCAGGTGTAGACGACTGTGGGGAAGGGCTTCTTAAAGGGAGAACCTCCCAGTATGAAACAATTTCCCATGAACTTCCCAGTCATTCTTTTACAGTTGAAATAAGGACAGTGGAGGAACTTAGAGAGAAAACATGAGTAGTAGCTCCATAAGCCCCAAACTTGAATAACATTTTAAATACATCTAATACTTGTTCTTTAACAACAAAATGAAGGTGGGAATAACCTCCAGCCTACAATTAATGAAACTATAATTTCCATTTTTTTACCAATGCGTCATTCTATTCCCCATTTTCATTTATTCCCACATCAGAAATATAAAAGCCCTGAGCTATCCATTTATAAAAATGCACAGAGACAAAAATATACTTTGTGGATAACGGTCTGTTAGGTATAATACTTTTGCCTTCTGATTAATCTTCACCGCAGCAAACTGAAACACAGAAGTAATAGCTTGAAAGCTTTATGCAAAACGTATGTAAATTTGTTATGCTTTAGTACAGATACATCTGAATAGGCAGCAGTGCAGTGAGCCAACAGCCCAGGAAGGAGGCCAACCCCACATCCAGATGCCACTGATAGAGAGACGCTGTGTGGCATCAACGCTCCCAGCTGCCAGGCTCACCACGCATTTTTACAGCATTTGACTGCAGCAGAATGAGACCTTGCAAAGCTCTCTGCTGATAAATAATGATAGCACAGAGAAACAATTTCAGGGAGTAAAAAAATCTAAAAATAAAATAAGAAAATCTTAGATATTTTCCTACAGGAAATGGCTAAGTATCTGGAAATTGCGTTACGACTTTATTGAACCACGGACAGAGCCAACACAAGGCTCAAAAATAGCTGAATTTGTTAATAATTTTTTAAGATGATTTTGCATCTTTTAATCCTATATTTCATGTAATTTTATGAAATTTAATCTACTAACAGCTCTATATACAGAAACTTAAATTTATTATTTAAAATGAAGAATGGATATAAAACTCAAGTGAAGGGATCAGTTTGCTTTAATTTACTGTGCTTTGGAACAATTTGTAATTTCAAAAAAAATTATAAAAAGAAAAGAAAGTAAAATGGAAACTATCAGAAGACAATAGCATAGCAAATTAATCAAGCCTGAGACTAGGAGAAGAGGAATTACTCATTCCTCTGTAAATTACAAACCTTATCATTAGTTTTCACTTAAAATCTGATTTAGCAAGTAGTTCTCATCCATTCTTTAAAGTAGAATAAGATTAAAAAAAAAGAAAAAAAAAAACCTAAGCAAATTTTACGAGGAAAGCAGCCATTGATGAGCTATCTGGCTCAATTTAAATACAATGAATTTGGGATTGTAATTCAATATCATTGTAAGTCATACTGTTCAGCCTATGAATCAATCATAAATAGGCTTCAAGACAGATGTGCCTTTGTTTTGCAACAGTTCACCAAAATTTTTAGAGTAGCAAATTTCAGATTAGAATAGAATCAAATTTCAGATCTGAAATAGAATTTCAGATTATTCACTGAAGAACATAACGTTATCAAATTTCATGTGAAATGTGTCTGAAACAAAACCACTGAATTCAAAAGCAAATCCTTTCCTGTCTTGCAAATCACACAAGAGCAACAAAGAATTGCCCCCAAAAATTACAGTCAACTGCAGATGATCTTGACCCAGATCCACAGTATTTGCAAACTGCTCTCCTTGCATTCATTCCCAAATGTGAGGAAAAACATTTGTCAGAGAAGGTTGGTGTCACAAATCTTAGAAATCCATTCAAAAATCTTCTAACTTCATAGCTATTTGTAGCACAAGAGAGCAAGGACAACCGGTATAAAATCAGAACAGGAGGAACAAGCATAGCTCTCATTCTCTTCTCTTCATGTCACCATCTTTACCACTTTAAAAATGAAATAAAAATTACTGATCATCGAACTGTATTCTGGGACATCTTGGCTTTTTGCACTTTTCCCTGCACTGTTAACTATGTAATTTTACCAGCATATCAGCATCACATACGCATAAGACTTCCAAGATATTAACTTGATTCCTTTGTACAACTCCTTTTCAGGAGTCATTTGCAAAGCATCTGCATCCTCTAAAGGAAAAAAAAATACGCAATTCACCTGATGAAGATAGAAAATTATAATTACAGACCATCCAACAATTTTGATAATTTCAGCAAGACAGCTTGCTGCAAACCATGTCTTTTAGTTTACAAGATGGTATAGAGCTGTTTCTGTGGTGCTGAACTGCACAGGGAGGAATCAGCAAGAAAACCCAGCAGTTTTGGTACAGGCTCTCCTGTTCCCAAGACTTTACTGATACTCCTTAGGGGCTGAAACCTCTGGGAGGTGGGAGCCCATTGGTCTGTGTCACTGTCAATAGCAGCTTTTCAAGTACATGTGCACCTAGAAGGTCATACCTTTTGTTTCTGAGAAAATCTGAATGAGCAGATACATCCAAACTCCACAGAAAGCAAACACTGCAGGAATACATGATGCCATGATGGAAAGGCAGCCAAGGGAATACCTCTGGGGCAAAAACTTTGCCAGACTTCTGTATTTGTCAGATGGCTGCCTACTTTTTCTACAGAACTTCTGAGCATCTTAAACTTCTTGAACAACCTACTATTGCCCATCTTAAGAGTGATATTCTTTCCACAAAGGAATAAATAACTGGGAAGCTAATAGCATTTTTTTCCCATTTGTGATTTTTCCATAAGGAAGGATGTTTCCATGTACCGTAATTTCCAATTTAAGGACTCTTAACTAATTCAAGTAAAGAGAGGAAGTTCAATATATTATCTAATGTTGAATGAGTGGTCATTCCCAAGACAAAATCAGATTTTAGCATGTATTTTTCTGTATATTTTCCATCTGCACACACAGGAATGTTGCCTATAAACCTTTGACGCTGAACATTCAGAGAAAGATTTTTTAAACAGAAGGATCAGCATTTCCCCCAGATGTCCTTATTAAAGAGATGCAAATACATTTTCTTTAACAGCAGCATTAATTGCTCTACAAGCTTCCATATAAGTGTCATCACTGATGGATCATTCAAAAAGAGACTTGCACACATGAAATGCTCATCGATGGAGTCAGCAGTTCAACACACGAGAAATGGTACAGCAGACACACGACACAGCACTGGTAGAATTCCTGGTGACTGTATGCAGCATTACTAAAATGGCAACTGCACGTCTCACAGTGTGAAAAATACAGGAAACGGTAAGTGGCCAAAATCTAATCTTAGTTACACCAACATGCCCTGGAATAATGCCACTGTGACTTCAGTGAATTATTCCAAATATTCATCCACTCATCTAGTGCTCTTCTCCTAAGCAGTAAACAGCCTAAGGAGACAAACATCAACCTCCATATGACAAATATTCCCCATTTGATACTTCTTTATAATTCTTCAAACAACTTCGTTTTTTCAGCACCAGGATGAGAAAAGCATTGTTGATGAAATGGGTTTTCCAGAAGTGACTCATGTTGAAACACTGCAGGAAAAAGTCATCTGGGAGAATGACTAATGCTTTGAAAAACTAACTTAACAAATATTGATTATACTACCCTTTTTAGGAAACAATATTTTTATGAAAATGAGTACATGAATCAATGGAAGCTGAGAAAACAAAAATAAAATAGTATTTATCTGCCATATGGTTGGTGTTTATGTTTAGATGACGATATACAAACACCAGACAAAATCAAACTGCAGATTGAAAGAGGTCCTCTAACAAATCAGGGAGATGGATCAGGCAAAAATACAGGCTCTTGCTATTTTAAAGTGTGTTCTTCACCTATTCACCCCACCACAGCACCTTCTTAGAATAACATTTAAATACACAGAAATAAAAAAAAAAAAAAAAATAATAATAAAAAAATATTCCATTTGTGCCTGCACATTTACATGCTTCTTTTCCTCTCCACCACTACTCTTTGCCACTAATTCCTTTTTTTCCCCACTTAATTAAACTGCAAACTAAGCAGGATAAATGTTCTATTCTTTCTCATTAAATGTTTCTTGAAAAAGTAGCACTTGGATTTCATTTTGACCGAGGATTCCTCAAAACTTTGTTGTATAATAATATAAGGATGTGGATGCTGTATTTAAATAGTTTCCCTAATAGATGTCCAGCATTAGATTTTAACTTCATTTACCATCACACTGTAAAAAGGAAACATGCCAGAGAAATCAAAAAGCTAATGTTGCTGGGATTATAATTAGGCGTAGCCAATTACTAAATATTTGTTTTAAAATCACTAATATACCTAAAACACAGGAAGTTAAACAATTGCTTACCTATATTTTGATGGATATAACCTCTTAGCATTGAGACTTATAAAACTTTGCAAATATTAGGAGACAATTTGGGTCCACAAGTTGTGCAGGAACACAAGGAGGCTGAGGGAAGACACAAAGAAACTGGACATAGGAGGGAAGGTGGTTCCTGAGCCAGCCCTTGTATTGCTCTGGGCAGGGAGGTGATGGATAGGGAAGTATTAGACAGCCCTTAGACAATTCTGCACAGAAACCATGGTTTATTTAAAGAAAAATGCACTTCTGTCACCTGAGGCACTCCAAGCCCTCCACGTATCCTTGGCATTTCAGAAACATAGTGAGGTACAAACACATCTTGGACTGCATTTCACTGGATGCTTAATGTGAACTGTCTTCACTTTCACAGAAACTCTTTTTAAGGTTGACACAATCATTAACACCACATTTTAAACATACTGCTGGAACAGATTTACAGGATTTAAAGTTCCTTTAATACTGTTTAAGTATAATTTGCCTAACAAAATATTAGCAGTAAAAGTTTGGTAGAAAAAAGTATTCCATTTTAAGTAGTAGAATACAAAAATTCAAAGGTCATAAACACCATAGGATGTCCTGGAAAGTTTAAGAGGAAATATAGATCCAAAAATGAGATCCATTTAACCCTCATTAAAAAACAAAACCAAAACAGTCTGCATTATTGCATTCTCTATTTTCTGGAATAACTTCCAAACAATCATGCAAAATTTTGTTACAACATTTTTTGATAATTTTCAAAATTGAGTATTTGTTTTGAAAGTAAACATAGCTGTGTTTAAATCGACTGTAGCCAATACATGCTTTGTGAGCATCACATAAAGTTGTCTTTTCTGACTGTAATTCCAGGCAATTCCAGTCAATTGCATTATTCCTTGACTTATTAAAGACCAAAGCTACAATGTGAGTAACAAGGTTCAGCTGAGGGATACATAAGAAGTCAGCCAAATCTTACCTATACCTCTGTTTTCCTCAACCCAAACAAATTCCAATTTTTCCTCATCATAGAACACTGTCACAGGAAGTTTATAATGACGCTTAAAAGCAAACAATTGAATGACCAGCAGCAGCAGCTCCTTATACTCCAGGACCCCCAGAAGAAAAGTAAACCTCCTGGGACACTGTGAATAGCCCCAATCATGGAGCACCTGGGGACAGGCACAAACCCCAGGGAAATCAAAGCCCTCTCCAGACCACCAACCAGCCCGTGCCTTGTGTTGGCATTCACGGCAATCTCCAGCCAGCTTTGCTTCCTGGTTTGATAAACACTTGCTTCGAGGAAATGAATTTTATTTTTTAAAAAAAACCAACTTATTGTAATATAGCTTGCACCACCGTCATGGTTTTAAAAAGCACATATTTAACAGATAGATGCTTCAGCTTTGTTGAGATTTCCTGAATATTCCTTATTCGTGATAGGAAAACTCTAAAACATTATGAGATACCATTGCAGAGGTCAGAAACTCATGGGAATGGAGAAGAAAATGGAGGCAGAACTTTTCTATTCTTTTATCTGGAGGGGCAGAGAAGGGAGGAAAAGTTCAGATCTGCACTCAGATTTTCCAAGGATTCAGATATGAACAGACCCAAGGATAACAGTGATTGCTATGCAAATATATCTTAAGATTACTGTTTGGAAAATATGACAACGTAATAATGCAAAATAGGTGATTACTTTGAGTCAACTATACCTTTTGCCCACAATAAAAGGCTACAGTTAGACTTATAACTGAAATGATTTTCTATGTGATACAGAGAAATAAGTAAAATGTAACTATATAAGATCTATTTTAGCATTAATTTAATGAGCATGCTAATAAATGCATGTGCATCTTCCAGATTAGCCTTTAAAACAGTGGGATTGTTTCTTATTCTCCAATGTTTAGACCACCAATAGTTACAGAGGAGCAAGTACATTTTTTCTGCTATTTAAACCTTTAGAAACCTTAGTTATTTTAATATTTAGAATATTTCTAATATTTATTTGGAGTTATTCTAAAAATTAGCACTCAGGTTTTAATAATATTAATATAAAATTTCTTGGGATTATTTTTACCCTACCATATAAATTAAGCTTAAATTTTTTATTTATTAAGCCAAGTCGCTGAATATTTATTCACATTCTAGTTAAAGGAATCAGTAAAAGTGTTAAATATAAAACGTATGCAATTTTAAGATGGCATTGTACTTCTGAAACATTTTGGTAAGAATATTAGGAATATCTTTTCCAATGAAGACCTAACAGCGATGTTTTGAAGAATGACAGTGTGATCAGTCAAGGAATCTGATTTTTGAATTCTTGTCCAAACAAGTCCAATCTACATATCATTATTGCCTTCTAAAAAGGGAATTCAATGGGAGCTATGCCTCTGTAAAAACTGAAGAACTAAGCAGTAGAAGGTACTATTCTAAAACTTTTAAATTTTAATGACATACAGTATTTTTCCAAGGGAACAGAGTCCACAGTTTCATTCTTTTCCTTATTAAACTAGGTAGAAAAAAGAGCTGATGGGGAGTGGGACACCTACATTGACATTATATTGGTTTAAAAGGTCATTCTGAGTGAGGGTTCAGCCCTTGAGCCCCTGAGCAACTGCTGGAGGTGCTGAGTGCCCTCATCCTTCAGGAAGCCAAAGGCAGAGGGAGGAGTTGCACAACTCCAAGATCTTTGAAGGCAAAATTCACACCTAGCCCAGATAAAAAAACCCGGCATTTATCACATTAATTTTGGTTTGAAACCTTAATTATTTAATTTTCCACAGAGCGTAATTTGCAAGCGCAGACAGAACGGCCACATCTTCCCAGTCTTCTCTAAGAAGAAAGAGCACAGAACCAACTTGAAGCTCTGGTTTCATAATTTATGTCAGCCATAAGACAGAGATACGAGGTAAGGGCCACCTAGGCCCAGCTATGGTAGAGTTTTTTATGAATATCAGTGGCTCATGAATATAAACAGTTGCAGGAAAATAAAATTTATAAAACCTAGACCCGGGAACAAAAATCTCAGAGATCAACAACTCCGAAAGGATCTAGTGTCACATTCCTAAGAATGTCAGATTAAACTAACATGTGCCAGTCAATATTGGTACACTGTGACCCTTGATGCCTCCTAAGCAAAACTATTAAGTCCAACATTTTCTCCTGTAAGCACTTATCTGTAAGGATGGCTAACATGTCCTCTAAAGCAGATATTGAAACTGATTGGACAATAGGTAGATACCAGACAGGGGCCTGGGGGCCGACCTCTAGAAATAGGGGGAGAAAATCTTAATCTGCAACACAATGCAGCTCTCTTGAAACCCTATCATTTTCACTTCCCATGTGTCTGCTGCCTGACTGTGAATGGATTTGAAAAGGAATGGTTAGTGCTGAAAATTGGATCAGAGCTAACATTCTCTCATTTTTATCAGCAGCTGCCAAAGGTCATCTGACATAATAGCTGATGAATTCAAGCCCAGTGGATTTCATTTGCAATTTTCAATTTACTGAGGCCTCCAAACCCCACAGTGATAAAAGCTTCCCCTATCGTGGCCTGTCACAAACATCAAGAAACTGCACAAACCCACAAGAAAGAAATAGGAGAAAGCTGTGCATCATCACAGTTACAGATAAGGGGAACAGGAAGAAACAGTATCATGTAGAAAGGTGTGGAGCGGCATGTGTGGTTGAGTTTCTAAATGCCAATTGTAATGAAAAGACTATGAAGAGCAATCAAATAACTTCTGCAGAATAACATCATGGTTCCCCTCCCCCCCCTTCAGTTTGAAAATTGCCTTCTAATCTCTTGCTTGACATCCTGAAGATAAAAGTGAAAGTGAAAAAACCCTGTTTATTTAGACATGGAAAGTATTGTACCGTTGATATATTTACTGTAGTTTTGATTTACAAATTCATGCTATTAAGAGACCTATTATCAGAGAAACTATGCCAGTGCAAAAGAAGAAATGCTTTTGTTTGCTGGCAGATGGACTGTAGATCTTCACTCCTGATCCACGGGGAGCACAAATGAACTCCAGTCCATGGGTGCTGGAGGTTTCAGAGCCTACTCATCCATGTACATACATTCAGAGACTTTTCCACATGCAGAAGTTAACTACTTTTGCCCCAGATCTTTGTCACATCGACATTGCCTGGGATGCTGTTCCAAGTGATCAGAGAAAATAAATAAATCAATCCCAAAGCCCTTCATACTCCAAGAAACATCTTTTGCTAAAAGGCCAAGTAGCTCATATTCTCTGCCTGTCCATGACTACAGGATGAAAGAATATGTACAGAAGAAGTTCCTGTTCCACACGTAAATGCTGAAAAAAGCGTTTCCAGAGCAAACCACCCAATTTCAAAGTACCGATTCAATCTCACTAGCAGCAGCATTTGAGGCTACCATCTGCCATGTTTATGGTTTTATTTTCAACTCTACTACACGTTGCAGTAGCACAAAAGCAGGTTCCTACTTCCAATAATATCAACAATAACACTAAGTCAAATAAACAGGAAACACAAATACCAACAGCTGGAATCTACTTGGACCCAAAGCCAAGGATGCAAAGAACTCTTTGCACTCTTTCTACAGTGAAAAGCCCTCAGTACAGCACAAAACATATAACCAAAGGAACACCAAGTACAGAGACATTATACAGCAAATAATGGTACATCATTCTGTGTTTGGAATAGTCCGGCTTGTCTTTCAAAAATTATGAAGATCTAAAAAAACTGAATTACTTATGATGATGGGATTCTCTATTGTTTAGATGTATATAAACAAGTAATCTAAGCGTTGTCAGGTAGGTTTATGTAACTAATAATGCCATAAGAATATTTTCAAAGATATTTTTCCTTATTGAGCCTGATGATGGTAGTTTCTTGACTATTTCAGAAAGGTTTTTTTAAGGTGTGAAGTTTAAAAAGAAACTGAGTGTAGATATAGACAGCACTTAAAGGGAGAAGCAAAGTGTTGCCAAGGTAATCCACCACAGAACTGGTTCCTTCAGATGGGCCCAAAGTGGCTACACATTGTAACAGCATTGAAAAATTTCAACACCCAAAAATATATTTGTTTCTGTAAGCAAAAACATGCCCAAATATCTTATACTGTAAAGAGAATTATATCTTGGACAGAAGAAAAGTGGGAAAGATGAAATAAGGGTTGTGAGGAAAATGCCATGGCTGTCTAGAGATGAGGGCGTGCATTTTAGGTCTTGTTTTGGTGTTTTTTTTCCCAATATGAGTTCTTGTTTTGTTGCTCTTTTTGTCCTTCCTTTCTTTCATTATGTATTTACCTGTCTTTGTATTTTATATTGTTGCTAATCTCCACAATATCTGAGGATCCTTCATGTAAAAAAAATAAATCAAGTTTTCAATGGACTCCATGGAGTTTAGAAATTCTTGTTCTCTTGTTATACATTTATGTTGCAGCTAAAATTTTACAGATAACAGATGGAAGAGGGTTGGGTTTTTTGGTTTGGCTTTTTATTTTATTTTTCTGTGGGAACAGACCACTTGTTTGGTAAACAGGGAGAAAGAAAAGTGTGGGATTCACTCACAAAAGAAAATGAAGCAACTTCAGTTTATAGTAACACGAAAAACCTGACAGGTATTATCAGCTGGTGACAACAAAAAGATAACTAATATGGAGGAAGGATTGCACATATTCCAAATTCATAATCAGGAAACTTCAGATCATATGAGCAGATAATACGGTCTCTGAGTCATCTGGGGACACCTCACTGCACAGGCACCTCTGGCAGACCAAGAGCTGTCTCACAAATCTTCTGAGGGCTCACTTATGAGAACATTTGCTACCATTCCTCCATTGCCTCTGTGTTCCAATATTGATGGAATTGTTTTGGAGCTTGGAAAGGAAGGAATGAAGGAGGAGACTGTCTATTGCTGGAAAAGCCAGTAAATTATCTATTGGCTCAAATCACATATATTAATACATAAATAATTTTCCCAGTTC
The DNA here is from genome assembly GCF_022539395.1 of Myiozetetes cayanensis. Classification (NCBI taxonomy): domain Eukaryota; kingdom Metazoa; phylum Chordata; class Aves; order Passeriformes; family Tyrannidae; genus Myiozetetes; species Myiozetetes cayanensis. The sequence goes on from NW_026086937.1 coordinate 16,104,968, forward strand.
ACATCTAATGATAGCTATGATCCACTCATTTTAATCTTGTAGTTTTCTCATACAGAACCACCTGATCTTCATTTCTTATTGCTTCTTGTATTGAATCTTTCCATTCAGTTTACCACATTAAAAAACCCAACCAAACAACAAACCCCCAAATAAACCCAAACAAAAATCAAAACACCAATGGAAAAAAAAAAAAGAAGAGTCCCCAGATATCTCCAGACCCTCTTGTTTATATGAGAAAGGCAGGCCCTCCCAGGAAAAACACAGCAATATGCTTTCGAGCTGGGATTGTCTTTTCTTTACAAGATTTACCACATCTGGTGCCAACAGATAAATTAATACCAGAAATTAATACTAGTGCCAACAGCTTTGTTGGCATTTATGGTGTCAGCAGGGAAAAAGATCTTGTCATATAACTATTCCATCCAATATTGACTCAAACTGGTCCATATTACATTATGTTTGGCTAACTCTCCTAGAGGGCTGCAAGTCTTCCACATGTCTATTCAGTCCTTTCTTCCTACTACTATAAAGGACTGTGTGTAAGAACCAGGAACTCCTGGGATCTAACACTGTCTCTGGCATGGTCAAATATACAGCCCTGACTCAATCACTTCAGCTAAGGGCTTCAATATGCTCTTTGCAAACTGTGAATAAAGTCATCAGTGCACTGGCAGAATTAATGCTTGAACAACTGATGAAGTCATATAGGGGTTAAGCATCTCTGAGCATTCATTCATGAGTGATTTGTAATGTTCACAGCAGAGGCAGTTTCTGGTTTCTTCTCCTTCGAATCACTCATGTCTCAAGTTCCAGAATGGCTTCACATCTCTTTTGAAAGCAGGACACAGCTGGCAGGAAGATAATTCTTTGGGAAAAAGAGCCTTGTATTGGTGAAGTCTCACCTGCTGAGTCTTGGTTAGAGAGAAAAGACAATGAGGGAGAAGACTGAAAATATGCAACCTTATTCATCATCACCAAGTTCTCAGTTGTTAACTGACAAGTTCATACATGAAAGACTAAGTAAAAAACATTTGACACTGGAAAATCAGATGGTTTTATCATGTAGAATTAGCAAAGATATGTTACAGGGGAAAAAGTTATAAGAAGCATTGCTATATCTTATATAGAGGATAAAAATGCAAACACTAAATGAAAACTGGTAAGTTAAAATGTACTTTTCTTAGTCAGCCATTGTGTTATGACCACAAGCTACAGCTGAGCCGATTAGAACATTTACTGACATTAAAACAATGTAGATTAATACATAGCTGAGGAGTGATTAGTCTGGCATAACTGAACGCATTACTCGACAATATAACCACAGTCTATTTATAGTCATTCCATTTGTATTAGAAAGATCGTGCTGAAAATTATGTGATTTAATTCACTCTTACATCAACCTTTTCATTTTAACCAGCAAATTACTATTTCAAAGCATTTACCATCCATCTATTTTAAATAAATCTGCAAAAAATTTGGGGTTATAATTTGCTTAAATTCTGCTACTTTATAAATGCATGTGAAACTTTATTTATGAATAGCAATAACTGATACTACATAGTCTTTAGTGTCATTCCTGTTCAACTCTGAAGATGATCTGTGATCTATGCAAGAAACTACAGTTGCTTCAATATATTTGGAGAGAAATAACAGTTTTGCTCATGGTAAGAAATAATGAAGTATAATAAAACAGGTTCAATCCAGTGACCAGATGAGGGCCCTCACCTCCTAATGAAGCAAATGACAGCTGCAAAAATTCAGTGTCATCTTGTGGGATCCAGCCCTGGGCACTTACAAACATGCTGTGGAAAGTCTGATTTCAGCAGAGTAAAATTGGAAAGAAAACAATTTTCTTGCACCACTGTCTTGCCTGATTCAATTATCAGTGTCTGATCTTGCAAGGCATCAAGCACCCTCCTGTGAGGTCCTCCAGCTCCCGCTGAAATCATCAAAGGGAGCTGAGGACACTCACTGCCTGGCAGGACTGGACCCTAAGAGAGCAGAAAGCCACATGTAAGGATGGGCTGGCTCAGCCAACCATCACTCCAAAGACTGACACCCTGTTAGTGACACCGGAGACATACATTGATCTGGGATTGCAAGGAAAATGCTCCACAACCGGTGAATGTTTGTTACAGTGACAGATCCAGCTTAGATTTTACTGTATATTTTACTGTCATCACAGCAATGGGGTTCTACTCTTACAGCTCAGGGCTCTCCTCCTTCAACCCCCAAGTCAAAAATATCTTTGGAAAAATGAGTTTATCTGCTTCAGTTGAGGCCTTCTGTCACACTATCACAGTGTGCATCAGAAAAACATGCACAGATCATCTGTTACAACTCACAGAGGCATTTCATAGCCTGTTACTGCTCCCCAGCAAACAGGGGGAACAACACCACAGCCAGACTACCTCTGACTGTACTTGGATATTATACTTCAGTAAAAACACACAATGCTAAAATTAAACACATAGTTCACACCGTATTTTCAGTCTTGGAGAGAAAGGCCGCTAAAGGCATGACCCATATCAACACTCCAATTACTTTTAGGAATGAAATTAATGTGCAATATTGCTTACAACAGTGACATTAAAAATAATAAGATAAACCTCCAACCTGACAAACTTGGAAATGTTACTAATGCATCACCTAACTTAGCAACGCTTATCTAAAGTAAACGGAACCAGTTTCTTTACATCCAATTAAAAAGTGAGTTGAGAGGTCAAGGCCGAAGGCAGGTAAATGTGACTCAGTGTAGGAGACAGAGGTTATCCAGTTTTCTCAGTAATACTTGGAATAATTTTTACTTTAACATTGTGTATCTTTTAATTACAAGGAAATATAGTTTAGATCCATTTTATTAAATACTCTGAGTATTTTGAGTATATTATTACTAGTCAAAATAATATATTATTTTGAGTATACAGATTCGCTATTTACCTCTGCTATAAAGTGAGGTTATACTCATAAACAGAAGTATGCCAAGTTATAAGCAGAATTAAATATGATATACTGTAATATAACAAGGAAACACCCCACTATTCTCATTTTTCTTCTCTCAGTTGTACCTTGTAATAATTTACTACATACTGGTTTCTGTTGTATTAAACCTCAAGAAAGTAAATGAGCAATAATATCTCAAAAAAAGGTCTTTTTTCCTTAACTATTTCAATATACATTTTTAATGCTAACAAAAAAGATAATTTCACGCAATGTAGAGTCCATTCTTGAGTCAAATCTTTAAGCCAAAATATCAGTCAGAGTTGCCTTATTTCCACACAGATTATGACAATAAAAGTATAACAACTTTTCAAATGTATGTGATTTATTATTTTAGTAAATAATACCTTTTTTATCATTTTACAGAAGTGGAGAATATAATTATTTTACAGATGAGGAAACTGAGTCTGCAAGGAATATAAAGTATTCAGCATCACTTTATAAATCCTTAACTGCAAAGTTAGAAAAGTAAGAATCGGGTATGTTATTAAGCTATCCATTTTCCAAATTACAATTATAGCTGGAAATTTTAACAAGGAAACCAAATTATGGGGTTTTTTCCATCAATAACATTTACTTCTTTTACAAAAAGTTTTGCTGGAACGAAAACATCTAAATGAAGGCTATAGCATATGATTCACATCTCGAAAAGCTTGAGAAAAATTTAGCTCTTGGTGAGAAGCCCATATATATTCATAAGGGCAACATTAATTTTCCATATAACAAAGCTTTTTCATCTCTTATGGAAAAAATTAAACAGTCAGGATTTATAAGACAGAACTTTGCTTTGGAAAAACTTTTATTTGCTTTGGTATCTTGTTTGTTTGGTTTTTTTTTTCTCCCACTAGTGATTCTTTTGTGAAAAGAAAGTGAGATCTTGCCCTTGGTGAATTCTAGTGGAGACCTCTAAACTGCCTCTGGATTTTCTTTTTTCATTCAAGGCTCGTTTATTATGATTATTTCAACATATATAAATCTTTAGCTTTTTGTTTTACTCCTCCATAATGGTAAATGGTACAATTTGTATTTGAAATTTTTTGTTCCAGCTTTGCCAGTACACAAGATCTCGCAGAGGTTATTAATAGAAAATGTAAGTTCCTTTAATTTCCTATTGTCAACCATTAAGTGAGTCATAATATGACAATCACTATTATAGACAGGACAGAGGGAAAACTTTTTTAACAGTCAATTCCCAAGTGTTCAAAATGTAGAGAAATGCCAATGTTAAGATTATCCAGTTAATCCAGTGAGACAGTAAAGGTCTATGAAATTATTTTACACTAAGTGTACCAAGATATGTTGCAAAATGCTGACTATTAACACCTGCTATGAAATACAATGGAAGTTGTTTGGAAAAGCTGACAAAAGCCACTATATCCTGTATGTGGCACATCGTTTTTGTTTGTCTGTATTCATATTGCTGACATGAAGCACATGTCATTGTACCTATACATAATTGCATAAATCATGAAAGACTACCACTAACCTTATAATCATGATATTTAAACATTACAGCTGCTTTCTCATTCCCACAATATAATGACTAACTGCCACTAACAACTGATTATTATCATGAAGACTGGGGCAGCTACAGCCACAAATCCAATTCAACAGTGCCCAAAGAGGGTGAAGTCCTAGTCTTATTGAAATTATTAGAAATAATTCACGCAAACTAATCTCTCTCAGTGGCAAGGATGGAGTTATAAGTACTAGAAGATGCAAAGGAGGACTTCCTAAACACCTAGTATGTATTAGAAGATGTCTGCCCAGTGACAGCAAGGGGAAAAGTCTCCTTTTCCTTGAAAAAGTGAAGTGGATCAGTGTCGTTCAGGATTGTTTTTACACTAACTCTCAGCATTATGAATAAGATCCTCAGATTGGGTGGATGAAAACTGACCACATTTTGATGGTTGTAGAGCTTAGGTTTCTCAAAAGAGCTAAGTTACAAGAGATAAATGATGGCAGAAATGTTTTTGAACAAAGTCTGAAATGCAATTGCCCAGTTCATGGCTGAAGCTGTTCCTCTAAAATACCAATCTGAGGAATCTGCCATCAATCACATTTTAGGACCCATTTGTCTTTGCCAGAGTATAAACTGTTGCCCAAAGTTTACTCACAGCTGTTGAACACAGACATCAAATCAGTTTTAGTAGGACCCTGCCAAATGGTGGAAGCTCAGAGGATACACAGCAGAAATATCCTTGTATGCTTGCCTTGCTCCTCTATTTCTCCCTACATACTGGACACAGCATGCTGAGCACAGCAGGCCCCAGGCTGGCCCAAGATGTCCTTAGGTAAATCTCTTCATTCACTGAGGAGCAATTTTTTTCTGGCATATTTTCTCGAAACAATCCACCAGAGAAAGTGCTGGGAAACTATTTTTGAATAACAATTTTTTCAACACTTCAGATTCCATCTACTTTCCCATTATTTGTGAGCTCTGACAAAGCACAGACTCACACAGGACAGTGACATGAGACCTGCCATCCTTCTCAAATGTATGATCTGCACCTACACCCTTTGTCTCATGGAGTAGTGACCTATTGAAACAAGGTTCTTTGCAATAACAGCTCACTTATAAATCCATTTCTCTAAGAAAACAGAATTCTAAGCACCCTGATTCTACATTTTGTTAGTCAGCTTTACTTATTCATTTCATGGAAAATATAGCCTATTTTGGTTTAACTTTTTCTTTTCGGTCTCCCTTTAAAGCTATGCTACATATAATGTTTATCTTTGATCAGACTTATTCAGCAGATAGTAGCAGCTTTTGTTTTCAAAAAGTGACCAGAGAATTGGTTTGCTATCAAGTGTGTAGTTAAGACGCCTCATACAGCTCTGTTTTTCTGTACTTCTGTCATTCTCTGCCAACTGGTACCTCAGTCTTATTGGTATCCAATAATAAGCCCGATTACAGCTAGCCCTAGGAGACATGACAAAAAGAGAGTCCTCATCTTGCATTAATTGCTCGTATTGAAACTATGCCACATCTCTCGAAGCTAGATGTTGCTTAGTATCCCTTTGATATGATAATGACATGCTTCTTAGCAGATGAATATGCAAATTAAAAGCAGTAATTTGGTGGCATGCACCTGCTGACACTGCACTACTATGCTTATGTGCTCCTCTGTAACACTGCAGCTACACAAAAGCATCACAGAGGTAAAATTAAATTCTAATGTCGTATATATTAAACAGATGCTTCCACTTTTCTTTGTATATCTACTTTTTACAGAATTTGCTATTGGAATCTCGGTTCTCCCTTCATGCAATTAGTGGACATTTATGTGTCGTACACAGAAATGTACTTGGAGCTATTTAAGGGCTCTGTTTTTAAAGAAATGGTTTACATGAACTGCACTCTCAAAGAGATTCTCCCCCCCCCCCTTCATAGGAAAGAGGCAGAGGATTTTAATCTTGATGCACAAAAGACCTTCATTCATAAAAGAAATGCATACTTGAGCATGGCAGCTTGCAAGAGAAAATTTCTCCGGTAAAGATCCTGCGGAGATACACTTATCCAAACTTTCCGATACTGGTTATGAAAATTATCCAATAGGTTCTGGGAACAAGCTCTGTGTGTTAATCACACAGAGCCAGCTTATGCCCTCAGGTATGTCCTTGAAGCTCTTTTATACACAAGTAAGGTGCTGAACGTGAAAGTGGAACTCAGTTCCAAATTGCCAAGCCACTCACAATCACTATTGAGCTGATGGTGCCACCAGGCTCAGTCCAGGATGGCCTGGATAACAATGCTGGACCTGCCCAGCTCCTCCTGACCTCACTGGCAGCTGAAAATGCTTATTCCCTGGAGATGTACTAAGTGACCCATTAGAGTTACTCATAAGAAAACAAATTATCATTTCCAGACGTGATAAGATGTAAATGCTCTGATGTTGTCAGGCTTGGTGAAGTCCATTTAAAAACAGTTAGGCAACTGTATGAAGTGAACTGATATTTCATAGGACTGTAAGAGATTAGAAGAAATTAAGGAAAATTCTTCTTATTTGTCAATTTGTATAATTCAGAAATACTTATTGTGCATTTTCAAAAAAAAAAAAAAAAGAAAACAAACACATAACTAAGTTTCACAAGCTAGGTAACTGTGATTTTCAGAGATTTCTTAATTGGGTGCTTCCACAGCTGAAGGTCTAAATTCCTGTGCAATTCTCTGTATCTGAGGTAGGTCTAAGCCTGTATCTGTTTTCAGGCAATTGGGCAGCCCACATCCCAGGGCTGTCATTTACTTAACACCATATAGTGGCCATTTGGATGTGGAAAACACTCTCCCTACCTCTTTGAAAGAGAACAGTGGGATCAGAGAAGAGATGATCTTTCTCCTGGCTATACTTTATTGCCAAAAAAACCCCCAAAACCCCCAAAAATCATGAGTTAATGGTAAAACATATGAGCTGTTAAAAGTCAGTATAATTTCATTCCCTTCACTCAAGTCCAGACTTTATTACAACCTATTTCACAACTCAACTTGCAATCTGAGTGTTGTCAATGTAATATATTTTATATTTAAAAAAACAAATAACTTTACTTTCAGTAAAGTGAACACAAAATGTCTTTCAAGCCATCCATTGTGCACATAATACATATATTAGTTATTTTTGAAAGAGGACTGGGAGAAAGACTCTAAATATGAGGAATTTAAACAGGAAGAAATTGAGCAGTCAGAAATTCGTACATTAAATGCCAAAGGGTTACAAAGTTAGCATTTTTTATATACATACAAATGATGAAAATAATGCTGGTCCTACTGGAGCTTTTATGGCAGTACCAGATTACGCCCTGGGTACATGAGTTCCTCTCTCTACCCCTCGTGAGAAGGGAACCCACTGCAACTGGATATCTGTGGTGAAAACTAGAATGAGACAAACTCACTTCAAGTAATGCAATTCATGGAGAACCACAAATGAGATATGAGGACAAAGGCATTTATGTTAAAATAGATTAAAAATACAGATGGGTTAAATTTTTTTAAAAGAAATAGATGGGTTATGCCTCTCTTTATATTTTTGACAGTTTTTTATGAGACAGACTTACATACACTATGTCAAGGGGCTTTCTTCTGATGATCACTCTGTACAAGTACTGCACTATACTATATATTTGTTGCTGACCACTGTGTTTCTTTGCTATCCACATATAATTTTCTTTGGTTTCATTTTCCAAGGTTGTCTCTCACAATGAATATTCATCAGTGAATCATCTTTCTCACTATATTTAAATTATTTTTTCAGCAAAATTTTATTCTGCTTGAGATTTATTTAGATCTACAGCATATTTATCTACTGCATTCTACTGATTCATTCTACCTCATCATGGTAGTCCTAATTTTCTTTCACAACTGTATTGAATTTTGTGTCACTTCCAAATAATACTGAAGTACTTCTCCAAGGTTTTTAAGAAAATTCCAACTTGTTCAAACACTCTTTACTCCCTTTTTCTTAGAATAATGCCTGATAGTAATCTGTTTGTCAAGCAATTTTCAAACCATATTAAATTGCCCAGATTATTAAATTTTGAAAAGAAAATTCTGTGATTAAAAGTTCCCTGCATAAAAACTTGTGTCACCCATCAAGTGTGTAACTCCAACTTTTCATTCCTATTACAGTAGTATATTTTTACCAAAGCTGAATAGGTTTTGTCTCAAGAAAGGAACAAAACAAAACAAAACAAACTAAAAACAAACAAACAAAACCACATAAAAAGAGCATTTAGACAAAGCAAACCAATTCAAAAAGGAAAATGGGAAAAGTCTCTGGATATTGTGCAGTTTTCACCTTAGTGTCTTTTCCAGTGATGGTCCTTTACCTTCTTCTAAAATTTACTTACACCACTCCTTCTGTTCTATATCACCAGAAATGCACAAAAAGTGGTTCATATACATATGTTTACACATGTTCCCACAGTAGCTGTGAGATTGTAGTTATACCTTCCTGTGTTTTCAGGATGTGTTTGGATCTATTTTGTCCAGAAGATGTTATTGCATTCTAATACAGCATTACTTCTTACTTCCCAAATACCCACTTGTATTCTTAAAAGACTACAATTTGTATCCTTTAACATATTTATAATTCCATTTATAAAGCACATGCCATTTCCTCAGCAGCAGGGGGCATTAGAATTAACAGAAACAATAACTAAACCAAATACATCATTATGCCAAGGAAAGGCTTGAATAAAAACACTGAATTTATAGCTAACATTTCAGTATAATTAGAACACAGACACGAGGGCAGTATTCTCATCCCCAAAGCTTCAGAAATTGTTAATGAAAACACTCCTTATGAATATACCACTTGAAGCAGCATCTCCACTACACACAGCTTTTAAAGATACTCTGTGAGGTTTAAGTTTGGATCTACTGGCACCAAAGGTGAAGTGATCCCCAGAATCAAGAGTTTTCTTGTTGATCGTTTTTCAGCAAAACAAATTTAGTAGCAGAGTGGCTTTGGCAATCTGCTCCCATGAGTAACAGTGAGGAAAAACACCACTATAACAGACCTAGGATACAATCACAGAGGGTACCAGCTGCCACCTGACAGCCTAAGGTGGACTAACAAAATCTTTTATTTGGGATCAAATCAGAACACTTCCTTTGGTGCAACATTTTGAAGATGTGCCCCACAATACTTATATTTCCCCTGTGCTCATCTAAAGGGGCAAAGTGCACTATTTCATACCCCTGGAGACAGTTCAGCAGGAAAACCATGGGCTCCTTTCAGTACTGGAATTTCACATTAAGCACGAGTAACTTCAAAATATTCATATGACTGCAGTAGAAACAGCTTATGTTACTCAAGAAATCAATCTTAAGAGACTAAGAGCCTTGCAATGTAATAACACTACTTGGTTTCAGCCCCTTATCTGTAGATCTTTTTTGCGCTAAAATGAAAACAGTAAGAATGTCAGATTGCCATTATCTGTCAGGAATTTGAGCAGGAAAACAAAACAGGTTTAGTACAATGATGAACAGTTGTGACAAATCATCAGCATTTTCTCTAGATCCTCATCTCAAAGCAGTTTCATATTTCATCTTTAGACTCTGCATTCCCTCTTACATGAAGCAAAAAAATCATCCAGTATTTTACCCTGTTACGTTTACACAATTTAAATAGTACCTCCCCAGAAGAAGTGAAAAAGTTTCACCTTTTTTTTGTACATCTGATTCTGACACCTTTTGTTCAAAGTAATTTATATTAGCAAGCATCTATGATTTACTTTGCAGTAGTGCCCAGGGCTTCAGCCACATCAGGCTACCTTTGACCAGCAAGCTGCACAAGGACATAACAGGAGAACTCATAGGGACTGTTGGAAAGTCCAGCTGACCAAAATCTGAGCATCAGAGGGGCAGCTTACAATTTAATGGAAGAAAGAGAAGGGGTACAGCTTGGGTTTTACCTAGTAAGAAACGTTAAATGGTTTTAAATTAATAGTCTTTTTTTTCCATATAGTTTTAGTCTTCATTGACAACAAATTTCTTCAAGAGCTGCATTTACCTCTATTATTTTTTCCCATAAATAATGGTCTGGTGGGATCTGGCTCCACTGAATCTTTCAGTGTTTTAGCCATGAGTCCAAACGGCAGCACAATCAATTACAAGGAACTCTCTTAAAAGCAGAAAAGTCTGTTCCTGCACTGCAGACCATTATCAGTCATCCCTTATTTCTCCCACTTCTTGTGGGAAAAAGCTCGTAGTCTAAACAAAGTTACCTTTTCAATCAGCCCAGGAGTTTAGGGACTAGGCTTCAGAGAAAGGTTTTATAGAGAATAATTGGGATCTCTGGTCCCCCTGCCCAAGAGCTTTGGGTAAAATATGACAAAAATACCTTTTTATGTACTTACAAATCAGAAGAAACCACTGATACACTCCACTGCTTGACAAGGACTAGTATTGACCCTACCAAGTGAATAATGCTGCTCAATTAGTTTCTGAGCTTCCCCTCTCAGAAACAGTAGGGAAGATGGTTTTTCTTATACTTCAGCGAACCCAATATTGTCCAAAATCTTTTCAAATTAATTAGCTCATTTATAGGTTTATCTACAACGAACCAAGTACTGAATGCATGACATTCTAAAATGTCCCATTAAAACTTCCATTTAGCAAAATGCAGAAAAATCTGCTACAGTTGTGCTTTTAAACGTTGCAGCGTACGAGTATCCTAGGCCTGATTTTCCTCCAGATTTTCCCCTTTTTTATGTATATTCAAGTCATAAGTATATCTATTAATGCAAAAGAAGCTTAAGTGAGAGAAGAATTCAGACCTTGTGCTTTTGTTTTTGCAGCAGTAAAACTGAGCATTTCCACATGTCACACAGAGAGAACATGTATTTTCCATGTAAACATGTGTAAAGCCGTTCTGGGTGCAGATCCCTTGATTTAGAAATATTAGTATCTTACTAAATAACCATACTGATGGAGAGAAAGTTTATAATGGTGAAATATACTGCATTAACACCATTAAACATCAATTAATGTAAACAGCTTAGTCTCAGAGCTGTCACTGAATCACTGAATGCACAATGACACAGTGTTACTAATTCACTGTCAGTACAAAGCTATGTACAAATAATCCTCCAGGCTATTTCTTACTGAAAAAATGAGAGCAAAAAGTGTGTGACCACTCAGCTGACAGTAGAGTGTTTGTCCAACATTATGTCAGATTCTGTTATTCATCTTTCCCTTTTTTTTTTTTTGTTTCTGTTTTGGCACTCTCTGCTCAAACTAATTTATGATGGTTCCACTGAAATATCATAGCCTTGTGATTTCTTCTCAGCTTTACTGACCTCTTTTTAGCTTTGGGCTTCACATTTTAAGGAGGAAAAATTAGACAAACATACTTCACAGTTTAGCCCACCCACACATCCCTGAGCCAACAATTCCTCAAGTGTGTGGGTTCACCACACATGAGCTCCACCTGACTGATTTTTACCTGGTGCGTGACCTTCAATTGAGAATTCCAACAGCATGCAACTTGTCTTTGGCAAATGAATTGTAAGTACGCCAGCTGCCAGATGTCTTCATTTTAAAACACCTTCAAAACTGCTTTCTGGCATTGATCCACAGGCAAAACAAGCTAAGCTGTAGCTGTAATTTCTATTCTGTGTGCAGAAAGGGGAGGAAACATAAGATGTGTTGCTTTACATCTCTGAGAACGGTACAAGGCAGTGGGAAAAAAATCAATAACAGCTCATTACCGATGAGAAGCGTATTTTCGGGAAGAGTTTTTCCAGTACACAGAGCATATCCAAAATTTACATAAATATTCACCCTAATGAAATACTCGTTTGAAGTAACATAGTTCTGAACAAAGGGATTCCCTCTGTACCATGAAAATTAACGCCTGTGCCTCCAAATGTGGACCAGCCAACATATTTTGCCTAAGGTTTACAAAAACTGTTTGGCAAAGGCACTGGAAGGTAGAGATCTTAATTAAATCTGTGCACAAGACCCGGGATCACATGTTTCCAATTACTTTTCTTCTCTTCTGTTTTTCTGGTTGTTTTCGTTTCAGAATCTGAAATTCATCTCACCAAAAGTTTGTGTGCTGTTGGCAGATTTTTTGAACAAATCTGCACATATTTGTTTTTGTAGTTGGCACTATACCAAACTCATTCTCCTGTCATGAAAAACGTCAGTTTCCGTTTGCCTTCCTTTGAATACCTTGATTCACTTTGTTCCATGTGTTGGATCACCCACACCACTCCAGAGCCTAAAATGAGTCAGAATCACTCCTTCCAGTGCCAAAAAAGACCTCTTTCTACATGTAACACCTTCCTACATATAACACCTTACTGCCATCAGACTGTTAACTACTACCTCACTTACCAGCTGTCCAATTACACACACATTTATATATATATATATATATATAGGCAGTTAGCTTAGAAATTATAAGTATTCTTAGGTTCTCTATAATATACAACTATAATACCATATATTGCTACAAGCAGAAAAGCCAAGCCAAAAAGTAACTGTTTAAAGACACTCTACAAGAGTCACACTTGTAAAGTGATGCTTTTTATGGTAATGAACAGCACTGACTGCCACATCTCCTGATGCATTTTTTAAGGAGCCTAAGTACAAGAGAGTGCTGGTTCCTGGCTGGCATTGTGCAGAAAACTGCTTTGATACAAATACAACAAGGATCTGCCATCTCCAGCTGACAAAAGAGGAGTGAGCAGAAACATAATCAGAAGAAGTGGCTTAGAAATCCCTTGTCCTGTGAAGTTACAGAGAACCTATTTACAGTAACCAGTTTGAGCCTCATAGTTCATATACATACACTATCATGTTTCTTGAGCTCTAAGCAGAGGTCACTCTGCCTGGAAATATTAAGAGAGCAAACACTCTGTCAGTACTCAGACTTTCTACAATGGCATAAAAAGGATAGAATACATCTGTCATGCCTGAGTTTCCCTTCAGTCATAAATCTACAGATATGCCGAACTAAAAGAAAACTAAACCAAACCAAAACCCCCAAACCAAATCAAAACCAAAAGGGCAGGCTATGGAATTTTTTGTGCACTACACCTTGAAACATCTCAGCTACTGCAGAATCAGAAACTACTTTTTCATAGTTGACTGATTTATTAAATGCACATATTACATGTGAGGATATCCCAAAGCAACAGCTACTCCACTTGATTACCTTTCTATTGAACATATTATTAAAACCAGAGCTTAGAGACAGTGTCCAATACCTAAGAATAAAACACAGCATTTCAAAATTACTGCCTGAAACATGTGGCATCATGGGGAACCAAAGCTACTGTAGGTATGAAGAATCCAAAATAAGAAGTGACAAGTACTTATTTGGCTTCTCAAAGAATCAAAAAGTACAGACAGGTCAAGAAGCGACTGAATAGGCATTTTGAGTCCAACTGTTGACTGTCATAAAAAGTATACATCTATTAAAAAAAAAAAAAAAAAGGAAAAACCTTTTATTGGTCTTTTATTTTCCATTTGAGCTGCAGAAGCAACTATTTTCCATCATTGTAATCTAAAATGCTGTTTTATGATGGTTTCCTACTTAGAGCGTCCATAAAAATTCCTGTCTAGCTGTTCCAAAGGATGAGTGACTCTAGAATGGAAACTGATATCTGATATTCTGTGTCAGATCTCCTAAGATTTGCTGTAGTGAGGACCTCCAAATCACCCATTGATTCCAAAATGCATTTATATTTCTTTCTCTGAACACACAAGCATTGAGCTTCCCCATCCAGCAATAAGGCATCCATCATGATCGTTACAGGTATAGAAAAAAATAAAAGCAGAAAGCCATTTGTAGATGTATTTATAAATATGTTTTCCCCAAAGTAGACTGTTCTGCTATGAATATCTACAGGACTTTGAACTGGTAGCAATTTGAACTTCTACAATATCAAGTACTTCCAAGAGGCACAAAAAGATATTTTGAAGTCCAGCGGGTCTTTTGGTGATCACCTTTGCCATTCTGAATAGTTTCTGCATGAACAAACCAAATTTAATTTTATTATTTTAATATTATTATATTTAATTAATATTATTAAAATTTAATTTTAGTTGATTAAATTCAAGTTACATTACCATGTTCTATTCTCTTCAGAATCTGGAAAAAGATCCTTTGTGTTGATTTTGATGAGAAACCTCCTCTCACTCCAATATTAGGAAGTATAGGCCCCTCCAGAGGCCCATTTTCTATTTCCTGGGGAAATGTGAATGGTGAAATGAGAACTCCAAGACCACTGCTGCTAATTGCAAGGGGGAGCCACATCAGTGCCATGAAAGCTGCTCTGAGACTTTGAAAGTGAAGTCCCCCATGACTTTAGGTGATACCTTGTCTATGAAGGTGGTGACCTTCTCATAGACTTGATAACTGGTCGTCCCAAACCACAAGCTTTCAGGACAATACACACTTTACAGGCTTTTTTTCTCTCTTACCTTTTAGTCTGTCAGATTTGCTTATTATTATAGTTACTGCTAGAAAAAAACAGGATCAGAGAGATGTCACAGCTTTTGGAGCTTCTCGTCATCCCATTTGAGGTGATGGCCAACATTATCTGGCTAACTGCAAGTCCTACAACTGTGCCCATAACGACTGTCTCTATCACCAAATAATTTTCTCCTGGAACCAGAATAGAAAAGGTCCCCTATGGCTTATGCTGCTCCTTTGACCAATACAGAAAGACAGCCCACAGAAAATCCTGGAATCCTCTGGATATTATGGGTTACCAGAAGAAACCATTGTTTTAGTCAGGGAGAGGATGGTTGGCAGAAACCTAAAATACTAGTCTGGCCTTCACATTTTCTTCACCCTCCTACTGTTCAAATTCAGCTGCCTTGACAAAAGCAGGATCATCTCTGCTTATGTCACTCCTGACAGATGTTTGCCTAACCTGTTAAAAAGCTTGTAATGATGGTGACTTCATAAATATATGTAAACTGCATCACTGACTTTTCATACTGTTAGAAAGGTCTTTTTTCTTTCTAACCACAAAACTTTCTCACTAACTTAAGTCTATCATTTCTTATCCTTGGTCTTTTCAGTGACAAGCAGCAAAAAACAACTGTTTCACAGCTTGCTAAATATAATCCATTATACTGTTTTTCTCACTATAGCATGATATCATTCAGTTTGCAATCCAGCACACCCACCACCTCGTCTTCTCAAAATAATTCTAACTAACTTAAAAAAAAAATTTAAATCCATGCTACACAGATGCCTATCTTATATTCTAGATCCTGCTATAGTGTCCAGTGAAGAGTTGAATACTATGATTTAACAACTGAGGAAAATGGCTGATTGGGTGTGCTGAACCCACTTTTTTCTGAGACTAATAAGGAGACTGAGATGAATCAGAATAACTTTTTCCAAAGACACAATTTCTGAGCCAAAAGAAGGACAACAAATGCAATAACAGTATAGGGTTACTATTTATAGACACTATATATTATAGCAATTCTGGTTCTTGCAGGATGAGTATGGTAGTGCCACAAGCCAGCATGGTGCCATCACTTTTGAATAGTTGAAAACATGATGAATAATTTTTTCTCTCTTGGCTTACCACGGAACTTTCAGCAATCAGAGATGATTTAATCTGAATCATATACAGTAGTATAACAGTAAATTATGAATGATGATTGAACTTCAGAAAAATACAATAGTTAATTTTAAAGCCACATATAACAGCCTTGTGGGGAAGTTCACGTATTTCTTCCAACTTGTTACTTACATTCAAGACATAATATCTATTTGAATACAGGATGTTTCAGTTTTAAAGTTCAGTATGATGGATGGTCCAACCTGTTGCTAGTTAAGTCACTCTGATGGGCTAATTACTCTTTATGTTAAAAACTGGTATCTCATCTCCAGACTTGGCACATCAGCATCCTTCCTTTACATCCCGTTATGCCTTTTGTCTGCTGGGTTAAAGAGCTGCCTACTATCAGAAATCTCTTCTTCAGAAAGCAACTATTAAAACCAGATGTGCTGAAGCAGTGAGCTTTAATCAGGACCTGAACACTCAACGGCCTTTTTGTAAGCACACCTCGTGTCAAAGTTACCGATATTTTATGTGTGTGTGTGTAGAGTCGCGAGAGGAGTAAAACTACGCTCAGAAGTTTTATTGCACTTGCTCCCAGAGAACTGCAAAACAAGAGTGCCACATACACACTTTAGAAACTCTGAATTATGTTTTACAGTTTCTTCTCTAACTCCATGTTTGAACGGCCCTGTTATGTCCAAATGAGATTCAAAATTCTCAGCAGAAAAGTTGAAGTAATAAGCGCTTCTTGTAGAGGGAAAAACACACTTGCCAATAATTTCTCACAGTGTGTAGCAAGTGTAGAGCTTTTGTTTGTGTAAAGTGTTACACTAAATGGCAATAAAAATTCTAAATTGTAAGCCACACTGCATTATCTCCTCTCTTTGAACTGTGAACCTTCCCTATGGAAAAATTTAACAATCTATTTATATTTCATACCTTTCTGAATAGTATGGAGAGGATGCTAAGAAACCTCAAAAAAGAATAATACATGGAGATTTTCAGGCATGAAATATTGACTTGTTAAAAGCAAACAACATTTTATCTTAGTAACTATTATATTTTTCAGATATACTTGTTTTTCACACCTATGTCTCTAGGTATTGGACTCTGGAAGTGCCTCAAAGATCCAATATACTTTTTGTGTTAAAAAAACCCCAAATCTTCTTCACTCAGTTTCTAAAACAGCGGGATTTTCTACACCATTCTTCCCTAGTCAAACTGATATTACAGTATATATGATAAGAAAGAGCTACAAAAGCACAAGAAGATGTAATAAAATTAGGGATCTAATTCACACTGGATGTAAATCAGCATAGTTTCTCAGAAGGTCATGGAGGTAGTCAGGTTTACCCTCTTAAAAAACTTAAATATCACAGATCATTATGATTTAAATGGACCAGAGTTTAAATGAATAAATGGTTTTATAGAATACATACAATTGCTTCAGAAATTAAATTTTGGCTTATATTCAAATTATATTTGACAACATTAATAAATTTTACAAAGCCTAATTTGTATAACAAAACCCAGTAGCCTGCTCTGTCATCAGCAGCCTTACAGGAGCACCTCAGCAGAGAAGCAAACTAATCTAGAAGTTCTATCACTGTGGCAGAGTCAAGATCTAATGTAAGTAAATCCAGGTCTAACAAGAACCAGGCACAACTTAGTCAAGGGTCAACGTTCCACCAAGAATATTTAATTTACTTGTTTTTCCCCAGCATTTGTTTTTCCACTGCCTGTCTATTATAGGACTATACGTTGCTACATCAGGCAAATATGAACCTCATTATTCTTTATTAAATGGTTTTTTAAAAATTTTTATAACAAGCAATACAATAGTTACAAAAACTATTGTTACAAAAAAATACATTCTCAAACACTTCAGTTAGATGGAATTTTCTCCTGAGCTTTCTCTGAAACAAAAAGCTCTCAGATTTTCCTTTTCTTTGCCAAATTTTGCCACGTTCATTTCAAATGCCACTTACACTCTCATTTTTCACTCCTTTAACTTTTATCTGCCACCCCCACTACAGCTGAACCCTTGCATCCCTCCCTACATTTTCCCTGCAGCAAGTCTGCAATCAACACCTAACTTTTACAGTGTATTTATCTACCAGGTAAGTAGGTATAAGTAATCCATTTTCCAACAGATAAATCACATTTCTAAGATACACATTTCTAAGCCAGGTTGAAGAAAAGAGGTCACTTGGCATACCAACTTCTCCAAGGTAACACGCTCTAACACTTCCTTAAAACTGTAAATAAAATGATAGCCCTAAAAGAAGAGCTTGGGTCTATTATTTGGGTCTTTGTCTATTACTGCTTTCTCGTAGCTTGCTGGTGAAGATGGTCAACCAAAGCAAAACTTCTGTCATGATCTATTAATAGAGAATAAGGATTAATGAAGGATTATGTCATAATGAGTCTGCCTGCAGAGTTGCTTCAGTTCTTGTCCTTTACTGCCAAAATACAGTTCTCATTTCCAACAAACAAAGTCTATCTGAGAGAAAGCACAGAGCCCCTTTAGAGCTGGAAAGTCCTGTGCATAATAATGAATGACTAACTCCTCTTTTGCCAAAGCGCTTCAGCACTTTCAATGTCATAGGTCAAAGCAGTGATTCAGAGGGGCCTGATCCTTATCTAAGCTTCTGCAACAAAATTAGAATGTGCTTCATCCTTATTAAAGAAATGTTTGTTCCACCATCAGTGGAATGAAAAGAAAGCGGTTCAAGGCAGTTTTGCAAACCACAGCAATAAATCACTGGAGTTAAATGTTTTATTACAAATAATTAAGCGTTCTTTATGTTAAAGATCCAGCACTTGTAAGGATGAAATTAATAGTATACTCCATAACCTTTTTGGATTTGCATGTATTTGAGGGAGAGTTTATCAAATGGATTGACACTAGTAGACAAACATTGACCTTCATGTTGAAAATGTTAAGAAAACCCAAGTAATTTACACTTACACAGAAACTACTTCACCTCCAGCAACGCAAGCAACAAAAGCAAATGGGATTTTCCCAAAAGAAATTATTTAAATATTCCTTCATATTTACACATAAAGCTTCCCTCCTCTTCTCAATAGATAAAGCATAAACAGAATTTATATACATAATGAAGTTGGTCATAGTACGGACAGCTATTGCAGTAATATACACAGCTATTGCAGTAATCATCTATGTGATTAGTAAGTAATTTTTTGTATTAAAGTTTTAGCTGCTAAACTTTTAATGCTTGAATTTAACTATGCTGAACAAAATCTGTGAATGGAAGCCACCTTTTAAAAACACTTAAAGAAATATGCTAGGCTCTTTTTTAATATACAATTGTGATTTAAATAATTAATTAGAAGTCAGGTAATGCTAAGTAAAAATGACTGAAAAAATGAGACTATTACAGTAGAAAAACCAAATTAAAATGTAATTTGTGCTTGTTAGATTAGTCACAGCAAAACAAAAACAAAAAGTAAATGAAGTTATACCTGATCTAAGTTAAATTTCAAAACTAATGTAACCAGAGAGTACATTAGGATTGAAAAGCATAATACTAATCTCTAAAATTAGAAAATTGATCAACTGGGATATGCATCAGAGAGATTCATCAAAGCCTTGCAACAGCCTATCTCCATTTACTGTTTAGATACAGCTAATCTACATCATTAAATTGACCATTCAGCAACTGAAAATCTGCCATGTAGGTCCCGACTTTTCATAGGGGCTTTTAAATATGTATTCGGTAACTACAAAGTACTGAATATATTTTCAGTCTTTTTATACTAAGATTTACAACTAATGACCTTAAGCAATGTCATGCATGTAAAAACAAAATTATGAGACCACCCTGGTTTGAGTAGAATTAAGGTATAGAATCATACTTCATTCTCATTCAAATTTAGTGGGATAGAACAAAAAAAAAAATCCATAGTAATATAGCTAAACCTATTTCATAGTTTTACTTTGTAAAACATGCCTCTTCACTTGTATTTTGCTATTACAGGCTCAATATAAGTAGACAATTATCTAAGCTTAATGCCAAGAATGATAATGCATTGAGCACATGCAAAATCCTTGTGCAACATCAACTACAGCCCGCGGGGATAAAACATTTATCAGTTGCTCCTTAGAGCACTAGTGGCTTGAAAATTTGGCTGCCCATGCCGACATTTAGTGAAATCATAGTTTTAGCTTCATTCAGAGCCCAACACAGCAAAGCCTGATACCAGGATGACTCTGCTGGCAATCTGCCTCCCCGTACCCACATGCACCGCGGGCTACTTTCTGTCCCACTACTTCCCATGAAAGAAGTCCTTTTACTTAACTGCAGTGGTTGGCACAGTGCCCCTTTCATGGCCCAAACTAACCGTCATCTTGGATGTAACAAATTAGTACATTCTCAGAATAATAATAAGTAGGGACATGAAAACACTATTGTTTTTACTTGGAAATGAAGTAACTACATTTTAGCTGGGTGACTTTTTCAGTTCAGCACCACAGGCAAAAATAAATCTTGCAAAAAGAATGGACAATGAACAGGAGAGATGAGACACGGGCTTTTTGCTGTGGGTTCAGAAGTAAAAGAGCTGCTTCTCATACTGCCTGAAGAATATACTGCAAAATAAAATTTTGGATTACAACTTGTTCCTTTGAAAAAGAATTACTGGAGGGTTTTGCTACTTGATCTACAGCTGATAGAGATTTTTTTGCCTGTAAAGTACGGAAATGCTTAAGTAAGCTCTATTAGCATTACAATGAAATATTTTACAAAATATATTGAAAACATTAAACATAGAATAATGGAAGTACTGGACTCAAGCTAAGTATGGAAGTATGACTGTATTTTCCAAAAGTGAAACGGAAACCTAGGTCATGTGAAATTTATCTTTAACTACAAATAAATATTTCTAAAGCATTGCACACCTGCCATTTTATCTGGGCACAGTGGTTATAATAAAAATGCATTTTTTCCTCAAGCTATGCACACTTCATACCACATCAGATTTTATAAGAACAGTATCGCAGAACACATTTTATAATGTAATTTTAAACTGCTGATAAAAGTAAATTCACACCATTGTTCTCAGCACAGATGTCCTAGGCCAAGTTTTCTGAAAAGTACAGATAATTAAAACTTTCCTGTATCATAGCCCAATACAGGAAGAGCTTTCTTGCCAAACTATGATATGAAACATTAATAGGGATTTGAATAACAAGTGCATCCCTTACTGTGTAACTCCTTAGCAGCAGATAAGACTAAATTAGTGTGAAGTGCTGACAAGTATGAAAGATTAAAACAAATATTTCCTGTAAATATGTTAAATATATTTCCATTTCTGCCACATTCAGTCTGTGAAGCAAAAAATCCAATATATATCACATATATTTAAAAATACTGAGTTTGAGATAGCTTAAATAATTCAAGATATTTTATGTAAAAAATGTAACAATTTTACTAAACTTTCTGGTTCAAATGAGTCCAAGAATATCTCATTATAAATGGAGACAGTCCTGAAAAAGCAATCAAGCATGACTAAAAAGATCACTCTTTTACACAAAAAAATAGCCTTCTTATTTTACCCTTTGTTGGAAAGACATTTGGCCAGCCACAGGGGAAATACATAATCTACTTTTATATTCAAATAATATATTTCAAAATTCTATGCATACAAGGACCTTAAAACAATTCTGGGTGGAATATATAAGACATGGGTTTATGTGATCCTAATAACTGAATTGCTGACATGGGCTGACAATTACTTGGGGGGCTTTGTTTGTTTGTTTCTGGTACTCTGAAGCATGTGTACGAGTATTTTGCCTGTTAGTTATTTCTAATGTGACTTTGAATGAAAATACCAATGGCCAGACATTGAAATAAAATATGTAGTGAGATCCTGGCTAGAAAAATAGAAGTATTATGTATGAGGAGTGTGCACATTTTCACGGGGATGATAATAATTACAGCTACCTTAATTCTGAAGCTTAGTTCTGATCAAAGCAGCATTCCACCACAAATGACCCCCACGAAAAGTCCGTCTTTTTGTCTCAAATATACAAACTTAATTGTTATTGCATCCGTTTATTTTTTACATTCTTGTAACATATTCAAATAAAGAGTACTGATGGTGACTTGCTTTCAGAATCTGAAGGCCTAAGGAAACAACATCTTAATTTTTAAGGACACTAATGTGTCAGTGCTTCTGGAGGAAAATTGCTTTTCAAGGCAATACTGCCAGGGTAAGAGTCAGGGAGGAGAGATGCAATTGATGTTTTTCACTTTAAACAAGACAACTGTTATTCAGTTTCTCAATACCCAGGATTATGAAGATCAGAGTACTACACACCCCAGAAGAGGAAAAGCTTAGAGCAATTATAGTTCCCTTCTAAGTATTGTAGCGCTCGCTGTTGGTTTGCAACAAAAAAGCAATCTACACACATCTCTTCTGCTTCATAACTGTGCGAGGTTCCTGCTCCTAAAACTCACAAATACACAATGAACCAGGGAATTAAATTAATAACATCACCATTTTAGCACTGAATTTTATCACTCATGAGGAGTTAAAGTTTTCTCGTATTAGCTGGGTATTCTCCCCACTGACTCCTTTGCCGAGAAACAGCGATGTTACAATATCAGGGCAAAGGACCAAGGAGCAAAATGTCAGTGTGACTTGCACATTCAAGCTTCCTCTGGGCCCTTTCAGCTTATACAGCAGAGCAGGATGAATATTTGTGCTAACTGCACATTTCAGCACAAAGAGCTCAATTCAGAGGAGAAAAAAAAAAATCTCATCCCATTTATGGAGACTGTGCACTTTACAAAGTACAATTATAAATGGTTTATTCATTCATGGGAAAGAGCCTCTACAACTGTTGTGCAAGCAACCTGCCCCTCACAGGGTTTGATGAGCCTGATCCAAAGCCCAGTGAGGGCAGGGAAGAAACTTTCATCAACTTTAGTTCTTGGGCTCCAGCCTCCTTCACAAATGTTTCACATTTAAAAACCAAGAACTGTGTGGCCAAGTTGGTGATGTAGAATTGTACAGAAAAACTGCTACTGAGGTTTAAACACCTGAGCTAAAGATGGATATGAGAGCATTGTTTGGATTTACAGGTCAGAATGGAGCTGACTGAAAATGATTCTTGGACATTTTGCAATTAGGTAGTATTTTTAAAATAACACCTACTGCCTTATGAAGACAGCTGTGTATGGATCATACTTATACATATCTATTGTTTATTCTTTCTCTACTCTTGTATCTGACAAGCACCAAAAATTTCTCACACACACTCCTAAACAATCAAACTGACATAACTGTGCTTCCACTGCAGTTAATAGCACAAGCAGCTAATTAATTATGTACTTATGTGTGCAACCAGCTATTCATGGAAATTACACAAGCAGTTGAGCACATACTTGGTGCACACAAATACTTAATTACCCAACATGCTAAAAGTCTTACCCAAAGTAAAAAATGTCATATCTAACTATTGCTTTGAGTTTATAGACCCTCAGGACCTACAGATTTGATTACAATTCTCATGTGTGAATGACATGCCTGTAAACCATACTCGTGACAACCTTTTACATTAGTCCAGATACACAATACTGATGAAACAAGTTTTTATAAAAATCTAGAAAAACTGAATTTTATTATAACTAAAGAAAAATATTCTCAAATTTATGTCCTAAGTGCTATTTGAAGACTAAAGATGCATAAAATGCAAAAAAAAGGTGTGAGGGAAAAGAAAATGAAAATGCATTTCTCCTATTATATAACACTGTGGCTCTTTCTCCTTGCCATTATTTCTTTCATACATTAGAAGTGGAATAAAAAGGTGTTGTATGAAACCCTGCATAAATTTTCTCTAATTGTGCCATGAACTTCCCGAAGGGTGAAAGGGAACAGCCACTCGTTGTGCCCCCTCCTGGCTGCAACCCAAACCAAGGGCAAGGGCACAAACGTCACCTGCCTGCTCTTTGTTGAGCATCATTGTTTGAATGATGGTAACCAAAATATTTTCAGGCCAAATATAGGGATCTTCAAGGTTTCAAAAGAAATGTACTACAATAAGGATAACTCAATTTTTTCGTTGAAAGGTCTACAAAAGTTTAAAAATTTAAGAGGGCATTGTTTTCTCTTAAATTGTATTATTAGTTAGATTCAGTGCCAGATATATTGTTAAGGATGTCCCAACTCTGCCTCCTACCTACAAAGAAAAGAAAAAAAATGTTCTGTTATTATTAATAAAGCCAGGGTTTAGAAGCAGGATCTAAGGCGGACTTCTAAGTTTCCCTAGGTGGTAGTATAATTCTAATAAAATATGTAATTTGAGGGTAATGGCTTAAGGCCAGCTAGAATGATACTGTACTTTTTTGTAGTGATTGTATGGTTGCTATTTGAGATATCATAACTGCATACAAATGCCAACTTTACATGCACAGACAGGGTTTCAGTCTTTATCATTTGAATAGATTAAATAAATCTAAATCAGAGACAGAATATTTTATGACCATTTGGGGCATAAATATATTATCTCTTATCATATAGATAACAAGAATTTGAAACTTCACCAGAAAGTCAGAAACAAGGTAAATATTCCCTTAGTACTGGGAAGTGAATGTCCAATATCCAGAATTTGAAACAGAGGAAAGCTGCAAAACTTGAGAAAAGAAGAGAGTGTAAAACACAAAATCACAAGAGGCTGTGAAAAGGAAGTGTCATGGACACCTTGATATGAAATTTTGGAAATAATATCTTACTTTTTTGCTGAGGTCCACAAAAGAAGACCTAGTTCAACTTGTGTTATCCAAAGAACCTGAGTTCAACCCAATGTGTTTGATCCAAATAGCTTAATTTGCAACTCTAATTTTATTCTAAGATTTATTTTAGTAATAAAGAATTGATTTAAAGGCAGAGCAATCTTACTAAGTTCGCTTTTAGCAATGAAGTATACGTGCGGAGCTTCAAATTTGACATCAGATGTAATTGCTATAACACCCAAATACTCTGTCTGCAGGGGTAGTATTGGAAAATGTTTAATTTTGAACCTCCATGATGACCAAAATTTGTCTTACCATCACCTCAAGAAGTACCAGATAAACAAGTACTAGCCCTCCACCAAGAGCAGGAGGAAAAATGTCACAATTTTTCAACACAAAAGGAGAGCCTGCCTCAGTTCTATCTACTCCAAAGCATACCCAAAACTACATCCTTATAAAGTGTCCGAAGATTCTTGTAAAAAAAGCATCTAAAATTGCTGGAATAATACTTCTATTTCAAAAATACAGTTTTTGTACTGTTATACTTGGCATATTGAAGGACAGCTACTATCTTGATCTTGATTTTCTTTATTACCAGAAACGAGATAGAAACATGAACCAGATACATAAATCAATTGATCAAGACCCAGTTTTTTCTACAGCATGACAAGAAATAAGGCTGAAGAGGATACAGCTACTTTGCTTCAGGGCATTTTAAGTTTTATAAATAATGATAATTTTTACTTTTTATGACAAAACAATTTATTTTGCCAACTTGAACTGAAAACCTTGTCCTTCACACAGTGACTTCAGGTCTCAACAACTGTCCATACTTCCATGTCACTTTAGACAAGGAACAGCAGTGAACACATTCTTTTGACAGAAACCCTACCACACCTACTCGGTCTTGAGGGCTCAAGTCATTGATTTGTCCCCACTCAGCACTCTGTATTACAGATGGGTCTACCTGTGGTGAGGGACTGAAGCAAGGATCATCTCCAGCCTCAGCATCCCAGCTGCTAGAATGGATCCTATTAACCTTCAGCCTGGTATTGGGATCCCTCAGCAGGTGCAAAGCTCTGGTGCTGCTCAGCAGCAGAGGGAGATCAGCCACTCAGCTGGGACTGTTACTCCAAGAAGCTACTGGAGAGTTTGGCTCCCTGGTTGTACCTGCAGACCACAGCTGAACATGGCACAAACCCAGCATGTGGCATTGCCCAGCACATGACAGGAGACAGACACCCCTGTGAGAGACTCAAACACCCTGATGGGACCCGTCCCATGACTGATGTGTGAACTCCCACGGACTGAGACAGGCAAAGGGGCAGATATTTCCTGCAAAACTGAGATCTGAGAACCTTATTTCTGTTATGTGATTAAAATATGCATCAGGCAGCTAAGAGAGATATTAGACATAACTTCTCAAAAAAAAATAACTGAATAATAATGAAATTAAGTGATGAGGTTACAGAAAATGAAATATATGAAGTATGGAAAGGCACACTTCACATGTACAAACTTAACACCCTTGCCATTGATACAAAGCTATGTCTGTGTTTCTACAGCAGCTTTATCTGGGCAATTCTTGACTAATCTGGTATCAGTGTTTTTATTTCTTTTTATTATAATATTTCTTTCAGAATCAGTAATGCTGGACAGAACCAAAACAAAGATGACACACACAGCCCTAACTGTGCACCCACTTGTGTCTTTACTGGCAGGTCCTTGTCTCCATGCTCAGTTCCTGCAGACTCAGGGACTTTGATTTACAAGTGACTGTCCCCAGTAAATTCTTCCTTCTGTTGCCTTGAAGGCACTCCTGAATGCTGAGTGTTCCTCCCCTGCCACCTGAGAACTCTCACTGTCACCTTCATACTTCATCCAAGAGAAAAAGTCATCTACTAAAAAAAATTTAAAGCTACTAAATGTTTAAAATTTGCATTTTTCAACATATTTGGTATTTCCATCTTAAGAAAATTTTATTTTTTAAAAAACTTTCCAAACAGTATGGTTACATTTCATTCTGAAAAAGCATTAAGTATCCAAGATGACATTACAACTTTTGTTACAACCACTAAGTGAAAAGTAACTTATTTGCTCTGCTCACTGATTGAGGTATGAAAAACCAAAAGGAAATTGTGAAAAACACAAAAACACACCAAAAGTACACAAGTACTATTTTTCCTTCAATCATTAATTGAGGATGCTATTCTAAATCAAAAATCACACACCTACCTATTGGAAAGCCACACCCCCCAAATATTTCATCTGGCATTAAAAAGAAATTAAAACCAATAGAGCTTATGGAGGCAGGCATAAGCTCTACCTGTGTAGAGCAAGAGTTGCTCAGAAAGAGCAAATATCAGCACTTCATTTAACTGCTAACAGAACAGTTAAGGAAACTGAGGCCTGGATTCACCGATTTACCAAACTGTGTTTGTCACAGGCATTTCTGGACAGAGCTGTACGATCCCTGTTTGCAACTCCCATTGCTGGCGAAGTCTGACAGCAGTTCAGTTCCTTCCCCATCCCAGTACCCCACAATTCAGAGCAGCCTCATGATGACTCATTATCCACATTCCCAACAAAAAGACCACCAAGCACAACCCAAACATTGCTGTTTAATTCAGTACTTGATCAAATCTCACATCAGGAAGAAGACCACAATTCTTTTCTCTAGTTACTTTTGTATATGAAATAGTATAAAGGGGGTAAATATTATGCCACTGCCAACAATTTTATGTCCTATTAATTTCCCTCTCAAATTTCAAGTCACTCTCCAGCCCCAAGCATTGCATAGGGTTAAAGAAGGTCTAATCATCTGCTTATCATCTTGCATGTCCCTTCAAGTAAAATGACTCTGCAATCAGATTTACCTTTTGTGTTTTATAGTAGGTTATTTGGACATTATCAGCATTCTGCCCAATTTGCAAATATAAAGCCAAAATGCCCACAAAAATAGTGTTTGCTCATATGTTCTAAGGTGATGTTTGATGTGTTTCCACTCCAGAGCAGAGAAGAACTGATTTTCAAAAACCTCATTTGTTCTGCTGAGCGGTCAGTGAGACCTCACACCAATGCAGAAGTATTTGCAAAACATATTTACAAGGGAAAATAATTTTTGTTATCATTACGCTGAAGTTTTCATAAGAAAAATCTGTGGACAGACATTGCCTAGTATAAATACATGTTATTAGCTTTTGTCAAGGACAGAAGTGGAGGCTGTGTTTTTTCCTTTTTTTTTTTTTTTTCTAGGAGTAAACAAACACAGACACAGAGTATCTTAGCTGTCTGCTCCTTCACTAGGTGGATATGGAACCACATTTGCAATAAAAAACACTAAGAAAATGTCAACAGCACTTTCCTGCTTTTGGAATTGTAATATTATTGCAATAAATTGACTTGGAGTGCGAATATTTTCCTATTAAAAAAACCAAACTCACTCACTTTGTGTTGCCTGTGCTGACTCATCCAGCTGACTTGGCATATTCTCCATACCAGCTACATACCTTTTTAAAAATAAACAAAACAAAAATTAATGGGTGATCTTCTAGCCAGTGACTGGTTACATATACTGCCTTCTAGCAATAATATCTTGTGCTTGTTTCATGTCTTTCATAGAAAGATCTCAAAGCAACAGATTACAATTACACCTCATCCTTCCTAAGAAGCAGAGAAATTGGAGCAGCAGATGCTCTGCAAACGAGGAAAAAAAAATCTATTTGCAGGTTACTTACAGAAAGTAGGGATAAAGACAAGGTTTGACCCTCTCTTTCCTTTTCTAACAGTATAGTTACAGAGCCTTCTGATGAAGGAATGTTCACATTTCTCACAAATTTAGGATTTCTTCAGATATTAGTGTTAGTTGGGAAAATCTTATTTCTTAACCCTTACATTATGGATAATTAATTCCTCTTTTCCTCCTCCCTAATTTTCCATCAGCACCACCCATTTAGTAACAGATAATTCTGTGCCTTTCTTCTTTTGACTACCATTGCTGCAATGCTGAAGAGAATGAGTGAGGGGAGGAGTGAAGTAAAGAGTCAGGAATGAAAAGGGAGGGTTTGCATGGGGGGAGAAAGAGATGAAGAACAAGCAGAGGTCAAAGCAAAGAAGAATGAATACAGGCAAAGAAAAGAATAAGAAAGTAAGAAAAACTGAGAAGAGCCTTACAAACTTCTGAGAGACTTGGAAACCTTCTGGAGAGGTGCCTCCTACGTCCCCCAGTCTTTCTGTTGTACATCACACCTCAAATTCTACCCCCAGCAGGCTGAAGGAGTTTCAGGGTGGGAGTATTTTGCCTCTGGGATTTTAATAAGAAACACCGTACAGGACCTAGCACAGCTGAGCTCCAGTCACAATTTCAGACCTCTGGGTACAGTAAAGTATGAACATATAATATTTATGTACCCATGTCATTACAAACATTTAATGAAAACTCCAGCAGTACATCCTGAGTGCTCTGGGTGAAAGAGGAACAGTGATGTTTGTAAGAGAGGAGTGACCATATTCAAATCCTCCATGGAGATTTTCATTTCCAGATACATCCTGGGCCACTTTTCTCTGGTAGAAGTTTCTAGGAGCACTCTCCAAAGATTACAGTTTTTTTTTAAAGATCAAATGAGATAAAGGCCCAAGCATCCTCTTACCCAAGGAGAAAAAACTGTCTTGCTGATAATAAGCTACTAAGAAATTAGAAGAGGACAAGAGGTGGATTTGTGCTCAGAGAAAACATGAGGAATAAAGGATTTCTTTTTTATTCTTGGGTTTGCCACTCCCTGACTGAAGCATTAAGGAAAATATTATGAGTGTCAAGCAATTTTCAGTCTTATTTATGCAAATTGACAAAAATCCCATCCAGTCAACAGCTGTACAGTTTACTCTAATTAAAAATCTAATCTTTAGTGCCTGATTTGTTGGCCATCTTGTGATGTTGAACATCTTTGAATATCAGGCAATGAATATCCCTTATCAGGCTTGCAAGATCAATGGATATTAAAAAGCCCCTTTGTTATTCCACTCTGATAGAAGTGGAGATAACACTAGATGGTATGAATCAAGGATTGTATGTTCATGAAATAACATGTGGTACTGATGCCTTCATTCCTGACAGCTTGAGCTACGTGTGTCTTTGCTCTGATCCAGTGCAGCCATTCTTCTCCTGGCTTTATCCTTTAGAGATTTGTCTAAAAAAAAAATCCCTCTGGACAGAGACTGTTTCTATAACACTGGATTGATCATTCCCTTCTGGTTTTAAAGCAGCATACAGAAATGGGGGTTTGGAACTCTTCCTCAAAGAGGTTCAAAAAGGTGTGTTAGTGACATACATTTTTATTTTGCACATGCCCTGCACCAGTCTCATTGTAAAAGGCTGCCATACATGTTGAAGGCTATTTAGGATAGAACTTGGCATGTTAAAAATCAAAGCCCCAAGCCTCTGGAGAACAGAGCTAGGCTCCCAGGAGGAGGTGCTCATAGACGGCACCTTCTGTGGATCAGTGGAAACAGCGTGAAACTCAGACTGATCAGTAACCCCTATGAGCATAGAATTCTGGTTTTAAAAGGAAATTTAAAAGCCCTCACGTTTTAGATGGACCACATCCCTTCCAACCCCAACCACTCTGTGATTCTCTTCAAGGGTCAGAATGTAACATTTTGGGTAACCAGCAGACCCATATAGATTAAAATGTTTATGTAACTGAAGAGGTAAGATGATCCTACCATTCCTCTCCAGCTTCAGCCTCAAGTTCTGACTTAATAAGTTCTGTTGTAGCTGCTAAGTTTTGTATTGTTCAATGTAGGGTATTTCTTGCCAGCAAAAACCAGTATATCCTAGAATTACTAAGGAAATTTATACCCTGGCACAATCTTGGGCCTTTGTGTCTTTTGATCCCTGAACAGTCTAAACTTTTGTTTCAACATCTTTGATGAAACAGCTGTTCTCACTGCTCAGGAACCAGCAGCAAGCAGGCAATCTCCTCACCCTCTGTGACCAGGAGGAATAAATACAGGTTTAAAATTCCTGGTCAGTCTGCCTGGCTTCAGCTCAGGAGGTACCATTATCTGGACAGCTCCCTGTCCACAAAACTCAACACATACATAATTACTAGGTCTTTGAAAAGCAGACCTGAGCTTCTAATGTATCATTCAAAGTACACTGTAAACCAAACAACAAACCCACAAAATAAATAAAATGAAGCTAAAGGAAAGCCTAACCACTTTTTTTTTTGTGCCAAAACTCTTCTGAGTCCAAATCCGTGCTTGAAGAATCAAAAGACTTACTTTTAAAAGCAAGTCAACAAATAGCTTTCTTTTACTGTTTCAGATACAAAGTTATCTGTAAATTAATAAATAAAATCAGAGCACTTAAAAAATAGAAGTCATAGGGTTTTTTTTCCTTGGGAAAGGGGAATTAAACTATTAAAGGACACCTTGTTAAGTAATTATATAGCAACATCACTGTGCAATTAAATAGCCATCAGTCCCTGCAGCTGAGAAATTTCAGGTAATTATTCAAAGATAATTTAATAGGAGAATTACTGTATTCAAGAAAGCATTAGCTAGTAATCTACCTCAATTAAAGCAGCCAATTAATTTCAGCACCTTGATAATAGTTGCCTTTTGCAAAACTATCCTCCCCTACACACACACACACAAATCCTAAATTTCAAAATAATGATACAAAAAGTGAATTTGGTGCATTTTAGCTTCCAGAGATAACAATTCCCTCCCAGAGAACTTAGAATGCTTTTATACATTATATTATCAGTGTGTGTTACTCTTACTGGTTTAGCATTCACCTTCAGTTTTACTGTCACTACATATGTAAGATGAGTTAGAACAATGAAGGTTATGGAGGAAATCTGTATAAAAGGAATAAATATTTGCCTGTTCATACCAAAACAAACCACAAAAAGCTGCATAATAACTGAAAATGCATCTCATTGTGATGAAACGTCTTCAGGGAATTGAGGGACTCTCGCAGTGCATTGCTTGGTTGTGTTACTGTACATACACTGGAGACAGAAGTCATTAATCACACACAGATGCAACCAGCATTCATAGTAACAGATTTTATGCAGAAACAAAAACCTGCATGTGCCACACAGCACTAAGTTACACAGCAAAATATTTTTTCAAGGTCAGTACATGCCCACAGTTCTTTGATACAATGATGAATATCAACAACTTTTACATCCTGCAACTCCACACTTGTGAGTTTGGATTCCTTGAACAGAGGCATCAGCAAAAATGCTGGATACAAGGAAGACACATGGATAACTTTCAGAAAGACACAAACGACAATTTGGTATCCACCACTTATTCAGAGTCAGTGGCTGCTGAGGTCACACACTCCTCACACTTTTTAAAAAATCAAAATATGTAACAATCAAGAAATAGTTCCTTTTAAAAAAATATCCTGTCACGAAGATGTTCAATGATTTAATTATAATTTTCTGCTTCAACCAGAGCTGTATTATGTTTTCTTTCATTTCCTATTTAATTGGTCTTTAAATAGAAAATAAATTATGGTTGTAAATAAAAGAGCATCTCTGTGATTCAGATTTTCACATATTCCTCATATACCCCGGGGGTTCTCTTCCCTCCCCCTTAAACCATGGCAGTGTGTTGATGGTAGACTGAGTAAGTGTCCTTTTATCTAAGCCTTGATAATATGCATAAACAAACACAAACCCCAATCCTGGCAAGCCTGATTTCTGATTCATTTAAGAAAAATACAGAGTGTATAGATGTTCAGTGAATTTAGCCACTCTCACAGAAGAAAACAAAATCTAGATGTAAACCCCTCCAAACTTCACATCTGGAATGATCTGGATATCTCAGAGCAACCAGAAATCTGTGACAAACACACACAGGAAAGCTCTTGTTGAAATCAGTCCACATGTTCCTTTGAGCTGTTACTTATTAAATAGCCGAGGGTCACATAAAATCTTAGGTGACTTGGGCCTCTGGCCCAGGTCTTTGCTTTTCTCCAGTGCTTATTTGAACATGTTTTCAATGTTTCCCTTATTGACTCGTCAGTGGGAGTAAATAAGTTCCCATTTAATTCAAGAGTATTCAGTACTACATGATCTCTTAGCACTGTCCTGGAATTTAGACAGATATTCAATATGCCCTTGCCCACTGTGCAACTGTTTTTTGCCTATTTAAAATCCTAACATTTTTCCACGAAATAATCATTGCAAAAAAAAATTAACTGAGCTAAACTTCAAATGTTACCAAAATTTCTTCAAGCTCATGACAGATTTGAACACGTTTAATATATCCCTAAACTTTTACTTGTAATAATGAGATTTTAGCTTTTTGTTATCTCAGAGTATCTTTTCTGCTTCAGGCAAGAGAGAAAGAAAAAAAAAACCAACCACCAGCAAACCCAAACCACAAACAGATCCATTATATACAACTCTATCTCAAAATCTGTGTATCATTCTCCACACCGATATTCAACAAGGTACTTCAGAACATATCTGTCTTAAATCACATTGATTAAAATGGGATTAATCACATATCTAAAGCCAGACTCATCCTTAAGTATCTTGCCTTATAAGAAAACAAAGATAGGTATTTCACTGACCAGTGGTTTTCTCACCTCCTCATCTAGTGACAGATAGAAGAGCCTGTATTAGGCAGCATTGGTGAAGGCTCTTAAGCCTTTGCAGGTGGTTGTGATCCCTGTGATGGAAAAATCTAATTTTTCTTCACTGTTGTAAAGAGGGATGAGAAAGAATATAGCACCACAGAGATTAGGCAAGAGCCCTAAAAGGCTCCCAGTTTAGTCTGTAGTAGTGATGAGCTGAACAGCAGGTAACCAGGGGCTCCTGCTCCCCTTTTTTTCTTTCATACAACATACAATGATATTTCATACCAAGCTGAACAAATAAACACAAAAAGTACTATATATTGATAGGATTAGAATCAGAACTTATCAGGAAGCTGCATCTCAAATTATACAACCAGAATAAGTAATTGACAATATTTACCATTGAGAGCTACAATTCTCTTGGCATCCAGAGTCAAATTACATGTGTATTAATCCCCCAATCGCAAATTTACTACCTGAACAATATAATCCAAATGATTAAAGAAAGTAGAGATTCATCCAAAATAACCACAAGATACCTAAAGGATTTAATTTGCTCCATCACAGTACCACTCGCTGTTCTAATTATCATTTCATCTGGAGTTACCTGTAATTTTCTCTTAGTGCCAAAAAAATTGTACATTTTGTTTTCTTAACATTTAGTAGGAGTCTGCTATTAATCAGTCATATTTCAACACTTAGAAAATTGTTCTAGGGATTTAGTACACATTTTATTAATGGACCATCCATAGCAGCATTATCTGCATAAAAGAGTCAGTAATTGATTAATAAAATATTAAATAATTTTAGTGTTAATAGGGCCCCCCTGAGAAGCTTCATCATCATCAGTCAACAGGCCAAATTCACAGACTCCATTAAGCACTCTGATAAATTGGAATCACTGAGATTCTTCTTTAGGACTATATATTATTTTACTACCTGTTTTGCATGAAGAAAGAGGGAAAAATATGCTGAACCACACATACACTGAGGTTTATGACTGTCTGTTCAGCAAATCTGGTTTAGCCAGGGTTCAACACCTGGCATCAGTTTTCTGCTACTACTTTTAGAAGGCAAGCAAAGTGACACCTTCACCTTAATATGACGGGAAGTAAAGGTGAGAATTTGAATCAAATTCGAGAACACCCACCACTCTGGTTTTCAAGTAGAAAACAAATCAGAGGTATAAGCTTGGAGGTTTAGACATATCCCCTAAAAGGTCCCGCCTTTGCCTAAAAATTCCCACGGGAAGATTTCTCCTTCCTAAAAACTGGCAGTTGGAGAGATGGATGGAGGGTGCTGTAAGTGTTTCACGAGAGGACAGCACATTCCTCACGACGTGGGTCCTTCTGCACCAGTAGGATGTTCAGCAGCAAGGACTTCACACAGAACCCTTTCTAAGCCACGATCGTTCACGGCTCATGCAAACCACCAAGACAATCTACCATTTCACACCACCACCAAGCAAACCCCCACACAATGCACTTATATCGCAGTCAAGATTCATGGCTTGGCACAGGTGAACTAAGATCAACCCGCAGGACAAAGAGCCCAGCAGACAAAGGACAACATCCCTGAGGCAAAAGGAGGAGAAAGGAAGGGCTTGAGAACCACAACAGCTCTGTGAGAGGAAAGGACAAGTATTGGATGTGATGCACATTCTCTGCTGTGAGACAGGTAAAAGCTTATCCAACTTTGTTTCCTCTCTTGAGAGTAACCAGAAAGTTCAGGTGCCTTGTATAAAAACAGGACAGACCTGCAGTGTTTCTTCCCCCCAAAACCTTTCAGTAATTCTCTCACTTGAGATCTCCCCACTCTCTAACAGGAAGGAGTACTCCCCACTTCAGTGCCTAGGAATATGATAAAAAACAACAGACAGAGAGCATACAGAAAACATCAAAGTAGCGAAAAGCAATTGTTCAGTGAGCACAATGTACAGGGTAGTGTGCAAGCACAGCAAACTGGAAATTACTTGCAGAAATTATTCACAGAATTGTTTCAGTAGATTTAAGAAACTCTTGGGCTGCTTGCAATTAAAGGTGTGTAAAAAGGGTGACAGTTAATGAATAAACCAGTTACTATAAGCACTATCATCTTTACTGAAAAAGCTTAAAATAGCTCTCAAACATTTTCCAAACTGTAATTTTGAGAGCTAGGAAAGTTTATGATTAGAAAACAGACTTCCATAATATGTAAACAAGGGGAATAAAGCATAACCAGAAGAATAACAGTCCATACAGAGAGGTATTTTATCTTAAACTGCAAGCCTTCATGGCAGCAGTCACCTGCATGTGATCATGGACCTTTCTGCCCTGAGCACCTTGGAACATCTCCTTTAGAAAAAAAAATAATCTAAACTTCCTTTTCATAAATTAAGAAGTTCAGACTAAATCTCCTCTGAAGCCAGGGGATGCAGGCAGCCCACCATCAGTAAGGCTGGCACTGATGGTTCCTACTAACTCCACAGGAGACAATGACACCCAATGCACTTCCCAAACCCTAAATCCTACAGAGGGAAAATACACGTTTTTAAAGACCTTACCTGAATACTGATTCATCTCATAATGATGGAGGGAATTTATTGCAACAGCAGTTGTGAATCTAAGCACTACTGAAGACAAAACAAACATCTCTGCCTCCCTACTGTCAGTCAGGCACACCAAAATGAGCAGCATAAACACACTCATCACAGGAAACACATTTGTGCATATTTATGTTATTTTTGTATATTTGTGTCATTATAGTTACTGTCACTGTGAAAAGTTAGTCATACAATAAGAAAATCAAATCCACTACACTCAGGAACCATGGAATCATAAAATGAGTAAAATTCAACTTAAAACAATAATGCTACAAAAAATTATTTCCTTTTAAGATTAGTTGACAATCATCTTAATCTCTTATCAAATAAAATCTTATGGTGAAACAGAAATGGGACATCATCCATTTTATAAGCTCTCGTCTCTGTGGATCTTTGACCGCTGTTTTTAAGAAACATCGAAAGGAAATGAACAACAGAAAATGCTTTGCCAAGTTATCAAAAACACTTACACTAAAAAGCCCTATAAAATCTAATCCTGACATCAGTAGGTTACAACTTTGCATGTCCCCAGGGCACTAAAATAATACTCTTTAGAACAGCAGGTGGACTATTTTAGACTTCAGCTTTCTAGTTCTAACAAGGCTTTTTATTTTTTTTTTTTTCCTCCTAGGAATTAAGGATGCTAATCACAATCTCCAAATGTGGATTGCTGGGTTGTAAAAATATTAGACCACAAACTGACATGGCAGCAATGTATTATGCTCCTGTGAAGGAGTCCTAAATAGGAGAAAAACTCAAGATTCCAGGCTTGCCATCACAAAGGTCAACGTAATTGGCCACATACAGCAAAATCAACCCCCATGTCTTCCCTCAGTCAAGCTGACTGCTGAGGAAGCCCTGTCTTCCTACTGGGATAAATGAAGCCTAAAGTAGGAGGAGCAGGAGGTTTGGAAATTTTAAATATAAAAATGTAAGGAACCCTAACAATGCCATCAAAAGTTATCCTAACAGGTATCTTGTGATGCGTTAATACCCTTTGGGTATTAATTTTTAAGTATGAATTATTCCCAATGCTTGATGATATTTTTCAGTATTGATGCCTAAAAATTTTAATGCATTGGTGAGTAAAATATTTAATAATATCTCTATGCATTTCAGTAAGTACTTATTTTCCTCTTTAAATGTGTTCTCTCCATATTAGTAATACAGAGATCAAATGCATTTAAATAATCCTTATCCTCTTATCAGACATGAGCTCCATGTGTTGACTCCGTGGAGCTTGTGTGGGGAGCTGCATATGCTGTGGCCAACTTCTTCCACACAGAAGAAACTCTCATCACACCCAGATCTCAGCTTGAAATTAGTCTAGTTAAATTTAAGATTTTGTGACATCCCACCTTACTCAGGATCTTCACAGGAGAAATCAGCTTTATTTTGATGAAGAGATCATTGCTGGCAACATCATAATATTGTCACCTCTAACTCCAAGAAAATAGACCCTATGATCCAATGATTCTTACAATTCTGTACTGCTTAAGTCTTAATTTGTCTTTCCAATGTAGCTAGCTATACAGGTTAGTTAAGAAAAGGTTTTAAACCCCTCACCATTTATAAATTTATGTATATATAAAACCAAAATCAAGGTAAAACACCTGATCAGCAAAAGGAAAACATAGTAAAAAATGCCTTTCCTGTCAGACTAAATTCAGGAAACCCAAAATTTCACTTAATAAACTTTCTAGGACAAAAAAAAAAACAAAACAAAAAACCCCACAAAAAATCCAAGAAAGGCAGCAAGAAGGAGAGAAAGTACAAGTCTGAAAGCTAAGAGAGGAGAAAGAAAAAGAATGATACTAAGAAAGACCTAAATTTTTCTGAGCAATTTCTTTAGATGACTAAAATCTTGTCCAAATAAAAAATATATACTCAAATTACAGTAACCTGAAAAAAACCCCAACAACAACACCACAAAATACTCAAACACCACACAGACAAAAATACCAAAACCTGCTATAAATTGTTTGCAAAGCTAAAATCTTACTTGCCAAATAATGCTATTTTACTAAAGCAGCAGCCTAAATTCCAGAAAGTACAATAAGTAACAGTTCCTCAAATGTCCTATGACTGAGATTTACATACAGGTCATATCACTAAGAGCAAACCACAGCACTCTGGCTTAAACTGTCTTCAAAGGGACCACTGAGTCTATTTCTGATGAAACCATGTACATATTCTGTCAAAATATTAAGAAAATTATTTGAGAGTTATGACATAGTTTTTAAACTACAGAGAAATCTTTACAAAGATGCATGTTTTTACAGTGCTGGCAGTACTACAATGGTACATGAATTGTGAGCATCTTGTAGCTAAAAACACCACTGTGATATCAACTCTCTGATGAACTAATTCAATGGAGGTAAGAAAGTAAGGAAAGCACTAAAACCTCTATCGATGGAGGAGGCATTTTCTGACTGACTTCTGTGTTAAAATGAATTCTTTAGAAATGGATTGGCCAATTGCAATGTTTGCTAGAGCAAAATGAACCAAAATTTTAATAAAGGGTATTACACATATATATATATCTCGATATATATTTTTATATACATTTGTATATATACCCATCCTAATACAAAAGTACATCTTTTCCACAAAAGTACAATAATCAGCCTTCTGGGAACTACTGTCAACTAACAGAGTCCAGAGCTGCATGACTATATTGTACAACATCCCCAGCCAGCTACTTGTATTGCTGATTGAAACAAAAGCTTGTACTGTGTATAAGTTAAATGACAGCTCATTGCCTAATACACAACTGCACTAATAAAGAGATTAATTTCAATTATAAATTAATATGCTCGTGGTCATTTCAGATCTCACTTGTTTGGTATCCTAAGCACTGTGCACATACTGGAAGTTTGGCGGGATCAGACATGCTATGGTCAAGCAGATCATCTCTGGTCCTTCAAGAATCCTTCCTGAAGAATTCCCAAGAAGTGTACTTTGTTGCATCTCTGGGACAAGGGGTGCTCAGGTACAAACTGTGTCCTGCTGCAAAGGAGCAGTCTCTGACCAGATTCGATAAGGGACCAAGGCACATGCAACCAAAATATAAGCCAATAGGAAAGTCAGTTGCTGGGCTGTACTTAATGCATTTCTTTCTCACTGTGCTTCAGATTTTTTTGCCACCAGTTAACTGAAGGTAAGCATTTAGGTTATCATGAGATTGTCTTCTTTTGCTGTCAATCTGCAGACAGCAGCTAAGGACCACACAGCCACTCACTCACTCCCCTTCTCCTGGTGGGATGGAGGAGAGAATTGGAAGTGTAAAAGTGAGAAAACTAATGAGTTGAGATAAAACCAATTCAATAAGTTAAAAAAGAGAAATACTACTACTACTACTTAATTATTAATAACAACTGTGAAAAAGGAAGGAACAAAGAGAAAGAAAAATGCCAAAAAAGACGAGGGATGGAAATGAAAACAATTGCTCGCCACCACCTGACTGATGCACAGCCTGTCCCTGAGCAGCAGCCCCCACTGCCAACTTTCCCACTAGTCTTGCTGCTGAGCGTGATGCCATATGGTCTGGGACATCCCTTGGGTCAGCTGGGGTCAGCTGTCCTGGCTGTGTCCCCTCAAAATCACTTAAGCACCCCCAGTCTGCTCGCTGGTTGGACTGGGGGAGGAGTAGAAAAGACCTTTGCTCTGTGCAAGCACTGCTCAGCCATAACTGAAACACCCCTGTACTGTCAACACTGTTTCCAGCACAAATCCAAGACTCAGTCCCATACCAGCTACTGTGAAGAAAATTAACTCTATCCCAGCCAAAACCATCACACTTGCCTAGTGCAGTCTCCAAGTTAGAAATCACAGTGACAAGTTTCTAGTGAAAAACATGTGGGATCAAATGCTCATAACATCAAATCCACTAATCTCATGATATTTCCGTGGATTCCTCAGGAGTCTGCAGAAACTGGTTAGGATGGAGGAGGGAAACATGCAGCGACAAAACCCATAAAAAGCATAAAACACCTTCGACATAACAAACTGGTACAAAAGATTAAATAAAGACTAAGAAAGCTGACTATCAACCTTACCAATGAAGAAGAACTTCTTTAGAAGAGAGGCTGGATTTGTAACTCATCCAAAGAAGATGAATTTGATGCAAAACAGTGAAGGTTAGTCTAGGATTTTCTTTTGAGTCATCTTAAGTCACATAAGTAGATTTTGTTTAACCTAGGTCAAGATTCTTCCTGTCTGTAACTTGTCTCAATGGCAAGAAGAGACCCAGCTCTACTATGAACTTGAATATCTGAGAAAAAAAATTTCTTTTTAAAACTGCTATAGCTCAGTAAATGAATCCTCTAATGAAAACCAAATTTGCTTTGATTGTGTATAGGTAAACCCAAAAAGAAAGTTTAATCCTGCTCAATATACAGGTTCAACTCAGAGATTAGACTTTGGCAGGTATCAAAGACTTCTTAAAAAAATAAAATTAAAGATCCAGTTGTACTGCAAATATTTTGACCTTGCATGGAACACCAGATCCCAGGTGGGATCATCAACACAACTCAACCCTCTGAAGTCTCACATTCCATGACTTTGAAATCAGATGCAGATTCTCACTGCTTTGAACTTAGTAAAGGAGCAGTCATGAAAATAACCATCCTGAAAGGGAAAATCCATGAATGATCTCTCCAGAGGATGAAGGGAGAAAGACCTTGTTGTGCAGCTGGATATGAAGTGCTGTCAACAGTAACTACAACTAAGAGTGCCAGCAGCAAAGCCCTAACCCAGCTCTGCCTTAAGCAGACACACAAGGAACGAGAAAACATCCCAAGGAGCTTATTTTCTCCCACAACACATTCAAACAGGGACAGAGAAAGATCCCTGACAAATTAAGTCTTGCATTAATGATGAATCAGATTGGTCACTTGATGTTAAGAGCATGGTCGCTTCCCCAGCCCTGATGGGGCAGCGCAGCTGCCAGTGGGCAAGCACAGTGAGACATGAAATGCCATTTAAACAGGCAATGAGGGGCTTTCAGCACGTTGCTTCAGGCTTAACCACAGCACTCCTGTGGTCATAAAAGCCTTGGACCAGCCATCCAGATGACAAGTCCCTTTCTGCACACCTTTGGAGAGTTATGTGTCTGCAAAAACCTCACCCGTGTCAAATAGGTTGAAGGAAACACGTGGCATAGAAAGCTTATGAAAAGTAGGGAGGGAGAGGCAACAAGGAAAGCAATGCAATAAAACCAAGATCCTCACACATCTTATATGCTAAAGAAATAACGTCTTTTCTAAATTATGTGCAGACTTGTTTCCATTTTCGTATTCTTTACTGGGGTTTTTTTTTGGAAGCTACAGAAAATGAGCATAAGAGACAAAAAAGTACTTCTCCCTGCAGGAATACAAAAATTGTAAAAGCACAGGCAGCACTACAGAGGAGCAGTGCCATTCACTCACAAAGAATTTTGTGCATGTAGATGGCTGATTAATTGCTGGCCTGCCTAGACGAAGCTGCAACGAGCCAGATACTGTCAGCATGCCATCTGTTACCATGGAAATGCACAATGTTCCTGTTTCTGACAAACCCTTGAATACTGGATAGATTGTGCCATATGTAAATAAGGCAAATTAGTTTTCCTATATCTTCCAGACAAGGTTAGACTAAAAGAAAATATATCTGTTTATATACTGTAACCGCCAAGATGTGAACCAGGCAAACCTTCCTTCTTTTTCTCATAAAAATCTCATTCAGTTGTTGTTAGAACTGAAACAGTGTAGACTAGCATTAAGCAGCATAAAATTAATTCCCAACCAGCAATGTTTACAAAAGCACTACTTAAAAATATGCATATTCTGTATGCATGCTACATTCACCATGATTTTTGGATTTTTATTTTTTATTTTTATTTTTTTTGCTTTCTCCCAATTGAGACAATATTATTGAAACAATATCAGGCAACTTTCTCATTCATACAGTGGTGTTTGGTTTACTTTGGGTCATTTAATCAGAAAGCTTTTTTTTTTAAAGAAATTCTATAGATTTTACACATGGAAAAATTTATTTACTCACTAGTAACACATTGATAGCTGAGGCACATTAACTCAGCTCCACTGAAGTCAAAGGTACTGTAATAGTTTGCATATGCTCAAGATTAGGTGTTAAGAGTTTTACAAAGTAAAGCTTAACTGATTACTCCAAAAATTGTATTATTTTATCCCAAAAATCAAGAGATTCAGTACTTGAGATTTTGATTAATTTCTTGATTTTACAACTGGACAATACACTAAAAGCAGAGTTCAAAACCAGCAAGAAGTATGTTCAGCACACTCAGTGGGAACACAGCACACTATTTTGGGTGGCCATGAGCCTTAGAACATACTCTGTTACTTCTACAGATTCTCTTTGAACGTGACCACTTTGAGAAACACACCTGACTCACTGTGGCTTTATACTGAGGCACAACTATTCCCAGCAGTATGAGGTCAGTATAACTACAATCTCCTGCAGTATAAGGCTGATGGAATTAATTAGTACCACACATTTTCCCTCTTGCCACTTGGCACTGTGAAGTAAGATGAAAAAAGGAGCATGTCCACAACATCCCCCCCGGAATATTTACCCTCTGGGACAGATTGGAGCCCTTCTGCACCATGAAATAAATGCAAGTTAAAGTTGTTTTAAGATAGTGGACAAGCACACATTGGCTGTAAGACTGGAGGAGCACCATGGTGTGCCTTCAGGCACTTTCATTCTATGGATTTACACTATCACTATACAGCTTTACAGGGCAATGTGACATTCTGATGTACTGTAGAAGGCACTGTCTAAATTAGCATAGAGTGATGACACAGGTCCCATAATTTTTAACTTGCTGCATTGTAACCTACATTGCTCACCCCCTCTGCCAAATTCCTTGTGTGGCTCTCGGCATGGAGACTGATGTATGGTATAAAGATAGCTGAGCAAAATGAACAGGCAGCTGTATATCAATATTTCCTTGATGTGAGAATTAATCAGTAGCTCCAGTAACAATAAGGTTATCATGTTGATGTTAAACGCATTGTGCATTTTAATATATTCTTTATACAGTCCTTTTGTTGCTGTGCAACTTTGCAGTGCTATGAAATATTACTTCTAAAAACCAAGCAACTACCTATCAATCTTCAATATAAATTTGTTAAGAACTTAATAATCAACTCTGAACAAACACATGTGATTCCACACAGTGCCACAGAACCTGAGTCCCTAACTGTCCACAACTTCACCAGAGCAAAATCTGTTAAATACAAGTAGAGCCTAAAAATAGTAAAAGTTTACATAAAGTACACTTTAGAATTTTAACAAGACCCATTTTTGCAGAATAAAATTAAGATTAATCACTCTTCACAACAGCATTTGTGGGATCTGTGCCAGCTGATTCTCTGACATTGGCTTCTTCCCATACTAGCATGTGCCTCAATGCCTTGGAGCTCTGCCCTTCCCTTCATCCCCGGGTGTTTTGAATGCAAGAACATACAGGGAATGTGACACTCATCAATTTAAATCGTGCTGCCTACCCAAGTACAAGAATGAAATTAAGAACTGGAAGAAGGGCAGATTGATAGGAGTGTGAACACGTAGAATCCATGTGAAAACATTCCATGGTAGCTTCTCATCTAAGCAAACTGACAATGGCACGCTACTGAATCAGTAAGCACTGTCCTGCTTTGCCAAGTTGAGCAGCTGAATGTTGTGTTACGTGCTAGGGTTCTGTGAATGTGAGAGCAGCGCTCAAAACTTCGAGAAAATTCAGTGACTCTGGATCACACCATGTAAGTCCCCTCTTCCCTGTGAAATATGACTTGATCCTGAAACAGAAGAGAAATATTAATTTGCACTTCTCCTCTATATAGTCCAATCAGCTTCACCATGATCTTGCAAATTGCTATTTCCAAAACACATAAGAAAACTGACTTTCAAAATTCTGACCTGATTTACTTAGGTCAGATTTTGCAGTACTTGCCCCATGAAAATTTACTTTGTTTAATGTGAATGAAGTCTGGAAATTACACCCTGAACACTGATTTGTGTAA
Organism: Myiozetetes cayanensis; assembly: GCF_022539395.1. Taxonomy (NCBI): domain Eukaryota; kingdom Metazoa; phylum Chordata; class Aves; order Passeriformes; family Tyrannidae; genus Myiozetetes; species Myiozetetes cayanensis. The sequence continues at coordinate 16,148,993 of NW_026086937.1, forward strand.
AAGTCAGTTATAAATTTGTACAATTATTTAGCATTTAGCACTTGGGGATTTTTCAAGTGCCAGGATTTATCCTGACATGTTACATTTCTCTCGAATTAACAAGTTTTTCTGGTTGATTCTGTCAGATGAATTAAGTGAAGGGGTTGGATGAAGATCTGAGCCAGCAATGGACAATCAGGCTGGGAGAGTATACTCAGCACACCTCTGGTCAGCCAATTCTCACTCATCCTCCTTATGATCAGTAGATCCTACTCTACCAGTCCTTTCCACAGAAGAATATTTAAAACCAAATTCAGGACATTAACTTTATTCCCCATCAGCATCCATAGATGGAGGAGGTTTGGATCTCACCTCTGACTACAAAAGAGGTCCTACTAAGACAAGGGCTAAATAAGGCCATGAAACATCAAAAGCCAATTTCTCTCCTGTGAACTTAACATTTTAGGTTTCCTCTGATAATGGCTAATAAAGATTAATTCCTGTCAATAGAGCTCCTGGATATCCCCTGCATATGAAGCATCTGATTCACCTCACTCATGCTATTTTATTTGCAGCACTTTTTGTCTGACATTTGGTAATGAATATACAAACAACATGCAGATTTTACAGCATAACATGTGAGTATGAAGTGTCCCCTTGGATGCACCAGAAAAAAATTTTGAAGGAGACTTTGAAATGCTGTTGATGCCAGAGCACCATTGGAAGAGGGACTACTGGAAGACAACTTGCATCAACATGCCCATGTCTCCCCAATCTTCAGGCAGGTCACCTTTCTAGAGAAGAGGCTGGTATGAAAATCAGTGGTATCAAAAGGGAATCCAAGTAGCATTTAATGGAATTAATCCAAATAGGATTTAATGTGGACTGGAAAAAATTTTAATGTGTCTTTTGCACAGAGTGGTAAAGTGTAAGAGAAATCACTTTCATTTCAAGGTACCACTTCATTTTTTGCCATGTCTTCACACTGATCCCATGCACAGTGCTGACAAACTAAGATTATCTTTGCAGTCTTGTTCTTCAGAAAACAGGGAACACCAGGCAAATTTTACTACCAAAAGACAGGATAAATCAATAAAGTACTTGCTTTCAAGGACTCCGGTTTTCCCCAGCTGTTTACTCCAGGATCTATTTTCTCTTTCATTTATCTTTTTTTCTGTCATTGGTTACCCTTGTGATTCTGCATGAGGGATTTTGCTTTGGAGACTACAATGCATTCACCTTTTCATTATCTTCTAATTCTTTGCTAGGGATAAGTTCAGTTCATGATTTCTAATATTCCCATATTTATTCTCAAATCTTTGTACTCCTCTCAATGATTTCTAAATATGGTTTCTAAAAATGATTTCTCAAACATCATCTAGCAGATTTTTGTACCAGATGACGACAACTAAAATGAATACACAATATTCACACACACAAATATATATATATTGTTATGTATGCAGTGCTCTCTGGAAAGGACAGAGATGAGCACATGGCAAACTGGATAGATCTACTTGGCCAGAATATCCACTAAACAGAACTAAGACTGCTTTGTCATTCTTTGCTGCAATCAGCTAAATTCAAGGGGAAGCAGAATGACCAGCTACGAAAACGCTCATGTGAGGAACTACACACTGGGCTATAAAGATATGTACCTTCGACTCACCTTAAAAATTACTTTACTCTTGTATCTGCTACATGATGGTACCTACAGTGTAAAATCTAAAATCCTAAAAATGCTTAAATAAAATCTAAATGCTGATCCTCTGTTAAGTCATCATTGTTACTGTAATGTTAATACAGCAATGTCAATTTGTATCTGATGAGGATTTAACACTTTAAAGTACCAAGAGCAGATATAAAACCAAAAAAATCCAACACCCCTCAAGTTTTGTAAGTTATTTTCAGTGGTAGATTAACAGCCACATTAATAGAACTTTACAAGTCAGACTCCTATATTCATTCCTCTGCCTGCATTATTCCCCACTGAAGCAGCCACAAGACTGCATACACGTTCTCCCACAAGAACATATTCCAAGTTACTTTTTATTTTATGATATTTTGTTAAAGTATTCAGGTTTTTTAATAAGTAAAGTGTCTGACAATACCTGTAAATACCACTATTAACTGAACAGCTGTAAATATCCATAAATGTCACAAAATGTAGTTACTGCTGTTTCTATTTATTCAGAAAATTTTCATTTTAAGCCTCAGAAATAAATGTGTTCAATCAATACTAGGAGTCCAGCAGAGAGAAAAAAGCCAGAAAACTTGAAGGCACAGGTTTAAATTCATCTTTGTGTCTTTCTGCCTGCAAGAATAAATAATATTACCTCGAGCAACTGAGTGACATGTAACTTTGTCTCAATTTAATTTAGACTAAGATCCAAAAAAACCAACCTAGAATCTAATAAAATTATTTTAATTTCATCTGAAAATGAGAAGCAGGGAAAATAGATGTAATTTAAGGGATTTAAGCAGTCAGCTCCATAAGAAGCACCTTTAACTTTAGCCAGCAGCACTTTACATTGACAGCATTATCTATCTGGTGTTCTTGAGAATGGTCATAGGGAGCCCTGACAGATCAACGTGCACAGATGACTAAAATTATTATATTCACCTGATCAGTCGAGTAAATCCATATTGATTATGGAATAAACTTTGCACCGGGTTTCCCTATTTTATCCCAGCTCTGTTACTGAACTCCAGTATGATTTTGGCAAATGCCCTCGTCTGTTCTCCCACTCTTATTTGTCAGCCTATTGACAGGATAAATTCTTTGAGGGTGGGGACATCTGTTGTTGATACAATGGCAGCATAATCAAGCTCCAACCACAATTCAGACATTAATTCTTCTGTAATAAAAACAGCACAAGATTACAAACAATTTCTGCAGGTCTCTCTGGACTTTTAAACCTCCCAGCTCCTCTCTCTAGTTTGCAAGTGTGGTTGAAATTCTGCTCTGGTTTTGTTGTTTCTTACCTCTTCCCACATCCTCCACCCCCTTCCAACAGCTTCCTCGTTTTGCTGGTCTCAAGACTGACCACCACATGGGCAGGGAGATTTAAGTTTGGAAGTGAACCATTCACTCAAACTGATCACTAGCCATGAATTCTCAGGATTGTTGCAATGAGCAGGGAGCACACAGACCATCCATTGACAACCAGAACTTTAATGAGATATGCTTGTTGTGTGTTCACTGTTTTCTAATTCCCTTTTTGATGTAATAGCATGGATAAAATGTAACAGTTAAAACCTGAAGCGTAGATAAAAGTTACAAAAATTAAAACCAGCTCACTTTGAAAATATGAAAAAAAGAGCAATTGATAAATTAAAACAAGGTTCACCAAATACTTAGGTATAGCATAAGGATTTTTTTTTCTAAATTTCAGGTTTCCTTGAAGCTTTTATACACTCCCATCACACTTGTCAACCACTACAGTAGCATTGCCCAGATCTTGAAGTCCTCAAGTTAAACAGGCTAAAATGCTCAAATGATAAATCCTCCAGTCCACATAGTTAAGACTTAAGGTAAATAAATAAAAAATGTAGAAGTTATTAACCCAAATAAATATTTTTTACTTTCCATAATCCCATAACATTCAGGGAGAAGAAACATTAGTAAATCTTGCAATCTTTTCAGTCTCTTTAAATTTGTTGGGAGTATGATGAATCTAGCTTAGTGCCTGTGTTTCCTAATGTATGTTAACTGATAACCATTTTTGTTGAGCTTTATACTGGAAAATTGACTATGACATCTATTATCTTCAGCTCAGATGAGTAATTGATGACATGATCAATTATTGGACAGCAAAATCCATGGTGATGGTTTGCTAACTGATGAGATGTCATGAAAATTAGTTCTATTATTGCCACCTCTTATAGCCTTTAAAATTATTTATAGAACACTTCACTGGAAGATTTTAATACATCACTCCCTGTATGTAGTGTTACACTGAACAGAAATTTTCAGTTCATGGCACAAGAAAAGGGATACCTTTAATATAAGTTGTATCATATGTGGCACATTTATACTACAAGTGTCTTACAGAGAACTCAGAGACCTGGGAAAGGCTGGAGCTATTAAGAAAACACATGCATAAGGAGAAGTATCCCTAAGGGTCTGACCCATCTTCCTGGTAAAATTCTACTCTTCAAAAAGCCTGAGTTCCAACTAAACAACAGGTCTCCAGCTGGGACCAAAGATCACAGTCAGGCTCCATAAAGCTCTCAGGGAAGCAGCATGGAAAAAACCCAGCACCTTTTGGTAAAAGACTAAAAGAGCTGAAAACTAATTCCAAATATATGTTAAAAAAATCAGAGAAGAAAAAAATTTCTGTTTCTCAAGTCTAGAAAACAATCCACAACAATGGGAAGAATTCTTCAAGGGAGAAAAGCAAGCAATACACTCAAATGCATAATACCTGGCTCCTGCAGTTGAGCAGGACTTGTCTGACAGAAGTAAACACACATGGATTGTTGCTGAAAAGTATCCAGTACTGAAACCACAAAATGCAAGAGGTTAAGACTCTTGTAAGGAACCAAGCCAACTGTTGAAAAAGCAGATCTAAACCAGTAAGCATGGACCCACAGTGACTGCACTCCCAAGTAGAGTGGGATCTGACAATTCTTTAGCCATATCAGCCAAGCCCCAACACTTTGGCTACATGCTGCCATAAGAGAACCCATAAATACATTGAGGGGAGAATCAATAAATTCAATAAAGCCATATTTTTGCAAAATGGTCCAAAGACAAGGACATATCTAACAAAAAATCCAAGAGTCAGACCAGTTTCAGAGCAGAAAGTCTGGAAGTTCTGGTGAGTGTCCACAGAAAAGTAATCCTAGTACCTGAAAAAAAGCTAATTCAAAATCTTCTACTCTGTCTTAATCAGTCCTTAGTCTGTCTGCTAATATTTTATGGCTGAAAAATCAACTGTTATCAGTGATAATGGTTTAAGAATTAAGAGTTCTGAAGACTTCTCCCAAAAGATCTTGCAACTGTTTTTCCTTTACTGCCAAGAATTTTTGGAAGACCTACCAACAATCACCTGTGAAGCCCTTCAGCTGGGAGGAGGATGTTTAAAATGCATTCTACACAGCTTAGACTTCACATGGACACATTCAGTAGTCATCAGAGATCCTCTTGTCATAAGAAGTCTAAGGGAGCTAAGAGGAGGAACATCTTCTCCTATTAACTTCATGAGTGATTGAAATCAAATAGCTGGGAAAATCCAAAAGGAAAAATGGATGCAGTAACATTGGAAATGATACTTAGGAGCCAGCTCAAAGGTGCTCATATTCCAAGCTGATGAAAACCCTAATGACTTTCTCCAAAAGAGACTGAAACAGAGAAAAAAGTTTACTTCTTCTGGGAACACCTTCAAAGACACTGTCTTTGATGAAGAATGAGCACAAAGGAGCTGCTCACAAGAAAATAAACCTCAGGTTCAGTCAAGCAACCAGGAAAACAGGATGTGTATTTATGTCCATACACATACATTTCTTACAGGAACTGACTTTGGAGCTACGAGCTTACCTTACAACCAATGCTAAGATAAAAAAAACCCCAACAACTCTGAGCACTGGAAAACATCAGTGTCCAAACACACACACATATTACACAGATTAGCTAGAATTAAAAATTCTCAAAGCACTGGGTAGGTACTGAATTAAGCCTCGAATCATATTTGTCTTAGATAAGAGAAAAAAGCCCACAGCCAACTGACCTTCCACTAACTGCAGGTCAACAAAGCGCTTCTGTCAGAAAAAGCCAGTTGTCACTAAACAAGCAAGTAATAATCCCATGATATTTAAGTTGTGGCCAGCAAAATACTAATTGAGATGTTAATGAAAGGAGTGATATCTGATTAAAATATGGATACAATATGTGGGAGGTTTATTACAGGATGAGTTCAGCTGTGCCAGGGATCTACACCAGCTCATAGGTCCAGTCTCATAAACAACAGGGAACAATCTGAGGTATGGATTACCTAAATATCAGTCAGAAGAGCACTAGGAGTGCAGGAAAAGAAAAAAAGCTGAGAGGTCAGGGAATTCCTTTGCATGATGAGATAAGGCAGATTGGTACAAAGTGCTCAGTAGATTCATCAAAAAGAAATGTGGTAGCAATTCACTAAATATTCTACAAATGGCTCTTCAAGTATAGGAAGAATGTGGTTTTCTATTAGAATCTGATTTTAGGACATAAGAATAATTACACATTCCCTTCTTTCAGACAATAAACATCCAGGATAAGTGCAGCCTAGTGCCCTAAACCAATAACCATTTGGTTATGAACATAAGTCTGAGCAGAAATGATGCAAGAGTTGATGCTTTCTCAGAAATTACTCAAGATTATTAGTGCTCCAGCATGGGAGCAAAATATGAGAAAGAATATGAGACCATGCCATTATTATTTTCAGTGCAACTAATCTGTTAGCTTTTATCATAAATTATTTCAATGAACTACAGGCATAATATTAAGGCTAAAATTCTGAGATACAGTGAAGTATCTCAGTAAAAGAGAAAAGAATGTCATACTTGATTCTTAACACAATTATTCAGAATTTTATAGCTACCATTCACTCCCACCAAAATTCTATTATAAGCAGTAAAGAATTGTTTAATTCTACCTAGGAAACAAATGCGTATTTTACAGAGGAGATGAATGAATGATAAGCAGGCATATTTCTTTCCACACTTGGTGTTACCTACTTCTTCTCTTTGTTGGAATGATGATCTTAGTGATGATCTTAAAAATTTCCCCATAATTTGAGATTCTCAGCCTGTAGTGAATTTTGTCAATTTTTCCATCATTTTCTATTTGCTCAAGTGCAAGAAAGACACTGCCATAAGCATTGCCAAGTAGTGATTCTGATTCAGTAGTATTCTGCAGCCACTCTGCATGGATGGAAGCAACTCACTGTGAGGTTCCACCTCTGGCACTGACAGAAGGTTTGGGTTAGTTAACTGTCCCATGTTTACACCAGGGCTAACAGTGATACAACTGTGATGGGCAGGTTTAAATCCAGCTTATATCAATATAAAGAAATAGGGTCCAAAAGCATGAATGCAAATTACAAGAGCACAGGGGACTGTTTAGTTAAATCAGTCAATTTTTGGGTTTCTAGATAACAAGGCAGGGGTGTTTTCAACCCAACATAACCAAATCTCCCCCCTCAATATGTCCTGACATGGAAGTTGAGGAACAAAAGTCTGTGACTTTTTCCAAAGTCCTGATGAGAATCATAATCAAAAGTATGATTCAAGACACCAAGGAACTTCTGTCAGCACATACTGTTGCTTATCCAAAACATTTACAGAATTCCTTATCATTAGCTCTAGCATGAAAGAATTTTAGCACGTCCTAACCATGCTAACTACCTTCAGTTACAATGTATTATTACTACTTTGGTAGTAAAAAATCCATTTAATATGGCTCAGTGGGTCCATGACAGGTAATCTCACTGAAACTAGCTCTTTCTGATCTCCAAAGCAATTGGGACTGTGTGTCACAAATCAGCTGCTCCGCTCCAAGCAGCCACCCCAAGGGAGATGGGCAGGGGCCTTTGGCTGCAGGATGGATATTGGTGGGCAAGGGCCACAAACAAACCAATGGGTGGAAAACACATACTGGGAAAAACAAAGGGCTCAGCAAAATGTAAGCTGAACAATGTCCTTCTCTACAGCTTCACTGACAAATTCACCAGTTGCTGCAAGCCTTTAGTTGTATATGGAGCAGTGAAACTCTCAAATTTCACTTTTTTTTCCTATCGACTTAGTAGACAAATGCTAATGATTATGTCACACACCTCACTCCTGCCCTCTGCTGAAGGAAAGCAGAGTGTTAACTATGCTGCAACATCACCTGGCTGCTCCCTTCGTCATACTCTCAAATTTCAGCTAAAGCAGGCAGAAAACTCTGCTCCCTAAGCTGCCTGCCACCTGCATTTTCCAGCTACTAAAGACCATGTCATGGTCTCCTGCACTGAAATTGGATGTTGTTAAACAAAAGGAAATTTCATTCTGCCCCATCAGTTTGGATCACTGTTTTCCTTTTCCAGTTAGGACTTTTTCCTGTTATTTCAGTAGAGCCAACTTTCCCCTTTTGTCTCAAAATACTTAGATTGAGATTCCAAATTAGCAACCAAGTACTCTGTTGGGTGACTTGTACCCTCTGTGGGATAGATAAAGCAAAGTCTGAGATACAACAGCTCTCACACTTTTGTAACCTGGTGAAAAATTTCAAATCTGGGAAATCACTTGCTTGAAAAGGGTTTATAATCTACACAAGAAATATAATTCATTTATTTATCCTTTTCTTAATGTATTACTTTTAATTATTTGTCCACAGAAGTAGACTTGGCCTTGAACAAAAATACACTCTGGCATTTATTTCACACATGTAAATGGATGCTATTTAATTTCTACTTTTAAACAGAATAAAATTAAAATCATTCCTTCAAAAAAGATGTTTTCTTTAAGAACACATACCTCAGCTCTACATGGGATTTCTATTCATAAATCTGCCTCCTTAGGCCAAAGATCAAAAATTAGTGATGGTCCATAACATGCAGAGCTTTAAAAAATGTCACATTCTTTCATTTTCAGCATAAGAAATGGGCAACTTGTTCAGGGCAAATACTTGTTTGAACTGAGGATTTTATTATTAATCTCTGAAGACTGCTGAATTTAGGGTCACAGTAAGGGTTGATTAGGTACAAGGTGCACAAAGCTCTCCTCTGTCAATGCTATTGAATGAAGCAAGTAATTTAGATTCAGAATTGGTCTTGGATTGAAGCTCACTCCATTACCGACCATTTTCAATTTCAGCTATACAATAAACATCAAGCTCAGCAAGGAAATTAGTACATTTGGTAATGTATTGGGAGAGATGGGTGGGTCTCTGACAAGATGACACTTATCACCAAAGCTTCAGTTAATGAAACCCTTGAGTGGTTTCTGCGTTTGACATATTTTGACATTTTTTGAAATCACATCCAGCAGGTTTTTTTACCCCACAATGTTGTTCCTTATGAGAAAAAAAAAAAAAAATCTATCTATCTTTAAAATGAGTACTGAAGTACTGCAATATTATTTGAAAAAAATTAAAGAGACTGCATTGAAGGCAGGGGGGGAAGAGAATCTGACTTTCTTGAAATGCAGAAAGTAGAGCAGAATGCAGAGTATTTAAACTGAGGAGATGCCAAGGCTAACACATTTTCAGAAGAGAGCTTAGATTTCAACAGGCATGTTTGCTATTAGTCTGTTTGTTCAGAGAAAGCCATAAACTATAACAGGAAGTCTGTCATTAGGGTGACTTAAGTCGCTCACTGTTGGTTTTAACTTATCCGCACAAAAATTACCATAAAGCACTATAATAGTTTATCATTAAGGAGGTTCAAATAATAATTTCTATTGTAATCTGAACCAGCAAAACAAGTTTTCCTGGGTTACCTTCACAACAGAATTGGTTTATTTTTGTTTAGTGTTGTGTTCTTAATTTTTATTTGTTTGAAATAATGAAGGCAAAGAAGAAGATAACTCGCTATAAACCTTGAGCAAACCTACTGTACAAAAGACACCAAAATATGTGCAAAAATGAAAGCAAATTAGGAGACAGAAAGGGGGAATGAACAATTGCTGGCCTAAAAGTAGCTCTCTCAAGTTGATGACCCAAAAACACCACAATAGCTCTCAGATCACTTTAAATGCTGCTTTGTGGCAATGTGGCACCTACAATGTACGACTAGAATTAAAAAGGGTCAGAAGAGACAGAAGACTTAGAGATCACTAATTCTGAGCGGTTTGATATTTACTCTTTAGCTTTGCTGAAAGCCGAGGGAAATTATTATGGATTCATATATTTCAATCTCACACAGCTCTATTATTGTTCATTTTTTCATTCAGAGCTGAGAGAACAATTAAAACAAAAAATACAAAGCAATCTAAACAGGGACATTCCTGAACTCTACTAGACCTACAAGGCAACACTTAGAGCTCCAGTTCCTAGCCGGGTGGTCCCTCCCAAAGACTTTTTTCCAACACAAGTGGGAGGTCACCTTGAAGATTTCAGGGACAGGGATTGTATTGTACAGGATACATACTCCTGAAGAGTTGCATTGTGTTGCAATGCAATTTTTATTTAAAACCTTGCCCTCCCATGACTCTGCTCTAAGCGTTTCCCTTGCCTCCCTCAGTCAAAGTTTAAGGTGGCAGAGCAAGTACCATGTGTATTTCTGCCCTCTTGAAACCCTGAGGCGGGAAAAATAGAAGAAGATATCTTCTGAACCAAAGAAATCCTGTATCACAAAAGAGTTAATGATTATTTCTCTAGCTTTAGAGGATTTGTTTTGCTGTGTTTTGTTTAAACTGGAACCGTTTCCCACAATACTATGACCAAAACCTGCCATATCCTACTGCGTCTTTGGATCTTTCTGACCTTGTTTCAAGCTTCCATTTCAAGATGAGTTCAAGCTACTCAGGCTGCAAAATATCAGTATCTTTATTATTTAAGTCTCAGTAGCACCCAAAAGATGCACTATTGTAAGCACAGGAGCGTAGTAGCCCAAATTATTCTGGGATTCCAGAAAGTTCACTCAGAAATAGATCATGTGCTCTAACCAACACAGTATGTGCAACTTAGGGATACCCAGAAGGCCAGGAGGAATCCCAATGACAATTCAAGTAGCCCCAGGTCCTCATTTCAGCATTCAAGATGTTCAGATAAAGATTCTGTAATTTAACTCGCTATTTTAATGCAATAGAGGTAAGAAAGAAAATGTTGCAAACATGGTTGGTGTGTTTTGTCTTATCTATGTTCAAATAACCAGAATAAGAGGAATTCACAGTTCTACTGGGTACTTGAAAAAAGGGAACTAAATAGTTTCAAAAATCATCTTGAAATCTCAAAGCAGGAACATTTGGATCCACACATTTCATTCTAGAAAGTTTTAAAAATTAGATGTAATCTTTCAAATCACTGGATATGATCCCAGCAAACAGAAGTGTTTAACTACTGTACCACACAATGTGATGTGTAATTATTTTCTGACAGTATTTACCAGAAATCTGGGTAGTTTTCATACTTTTAACTCGTAGAAAACATTTAGCCTGTTCCAATAATAAAGATACCTGTCAGTATATTACAGATAGGAACTCACATACTGAATAATCTTAACTTGTTCAGTCAAGCAAGTTTTCACAGTAGGAAAATTCTTGTACAGCCTCAGTTATAAAATGCTTTTTGATCCTGCTAAGACTTAATACATACTACAGGGACTGTATCAGAAACAAGACCAAACTAAGGAAGTTAATTCCCTGCTTTGTTATATTTTTCTGCTAATACAGAGCCAAGTCTCCAAATCTTATTTATTAAGTACTCAGTCTTGAGTCAAGATCTTCCATTATCATTGCCCAAGTAACAGATGATTTGGTTTGGAAACAAGATGGTATTCACTGGCTTCAAATCAGTAACAATCTGTCACATCACCTTCTTTTCTCTGTGCATTTGCAGGCACCGGACTGGCTGAGCCTGCTCTCACTGTCTCCTGACTTACAAAAGCAAAGACTGCAGGCCTGGTTGACTGGAGCTGCCAGATGCTGGGAATGCCCTCTCATCATTCCACTGCAGAAAGTGGGTAATATTCAGTTGTTTTTTTCTGTACCTCCATTTCCTCTTTTCTTTTGCAAAAGCTCATTTCTTCAGCACATCTTCATCAGTGATAGATTTCTAAAGCCATGCAAACTGTCTCTGTGCAAGGGGGACTTCTTTTTGGACCCCCTCACACATCATACCACTGGTGGCCTCTCTGCTGGAGACCTCCTGGCCTTTCACCTCTCTCAGTAACTGATTATGCATCTGACACAGGTTTCTCCCTAATTGCCTTTCACAGCATGAACTACTGTCTTATTCTGCCTCTCTCTTCAGCCCATCTTTTCCCACTATTAAAGAACATGCAACTGTAGGCAGCCCTGGATAAACCATTTTCCTCCTTCTTCCAAAAAAAAAAAAAAAAATTAAATTTTAATTGAAAAAAAAACTGCAAAAGAAAACAGCTGACAGCTTTCTTAACAATTTCTTGACAAAACTGATATCTTCAGCAATGTATTTAATTTTGGTGAGAGTCCTATTTTCTGTTTGGGGGAGGGGGGGGGAAATCAACCAGGCATTGTCACATACTATCTATAACTTACAATAGCCATCTGTACTTTTTCCACTCTGCTGCATGGCTTTTTAAAAAAGATGCAGATAATAAAGTTTACTAGAATATTCATCTTTTTTTTTTTTTTTTTTTTTTTTAAAGTTTAAAACAGGTAGCCTGCTGAAGTCCCAGGTTGAATACCCGATCTTTGTTCCTTCTGACCTGTCACACCAAGATTAACAAATCTGTGATCCATGAAACAAGATTGCTTGAATCTAGATAGAGGAAACCAATTGCAACCTCTTCCTTCAGTCCCCAGAGGAAAGGTTACATGTGGAAGACAGCCAAAGGTCCACTGAGCAACCATATGATTAAATGAAATTTATAACTAAATTTTTGTTTTCCTTTCCTTTGTTTTCTCTCAGAAGCAGGCAAAGAAATGAACCTTCTTGTCCAAAGCACCATCAGTTAAGCACAGATTTACAGAGGTGTCTGTAAATGATAAGACCTATAAAAAGTGCTTGGAAAAATGTCTTGTTGACTTAGGTTCTGGTCACCAACAGGAGACAATTATTAAAATATTTTATTTTTGTGGAGGGGTTTTGTGGTGTTTTTTTTTTTTAATGATTTCCCCTGTCAGCCTTGATCCCTGTAAGAAACCAGTAGCATCAGGGGTCCAGGTGAAGCTTGGGTTCTCTGTAGCTTTGCAGAAGGCCAGGAAGGGCTGGGAGACAGCAAGACAAGATGGAAACAATCAGGAGGATCACACAAAAGTTCACTAGAGACTCCTGGAGGTACCTCCAACATCCCACATCGCAGACACAGGCATCTGACCACTATTCTGTTATTAAGCCACTGACAAGTAGCAAAGCTGCAAGACAACTGACAGTAGGACCCTGTTTAATAACACATGATAATTGACACTGTAACAGTTTCCTAAAGCTTTATGAGCAATTAGATTTCCTTTTAATATTTACATGTGTTTTCTTGATGGATGTGAATTTTACAACTCAAAAACGCAGTTAGGCTCTTTTCAATCATCAGCTGACAGGCTCTATCCCTTTTCACCTGAACACTTCTTCACTACCATTGAAAGCACTGAAACACTGAAAACTGCAGGGTTATAAATGATGCACTATAAGTGTCTTCCATAAATCAACATAAGAACTACAAAACGAAAATCAGGATTCACCAGCATTTGCATAAGGTATCTGTGGCATGTATACAATTCTGAACAGAATATCTGAAAGCAGAGAAGTATTTTTATTTAGAAATATATATTCATACTTTGCTATGGCAGTGAATAAATGAAAAGTTTTATCTACTCTGAAATCTGTCTTCTCAAAAACAACTCAGCAAAGAATAATGAACAGATGACTCCTTTGAAAGACAGTGTCCTTAGTTCAACTGCATAGACTTAGTGTCCACTGAATTTCATAGTGCTCAAAGGTTTACTATAAAAGCTTTTCTCAGAAATAAGTTCAAGGTTGCCTTTTTCTCCCTACTTTAAACCATTCTTCTAACTCCAACTGGTATCTCTAATATCTCTTAATGCCTCCCCTTTGACACCTCCCCAAATGCATCATTTTTCTCAATCACTCTAATGAAAGACTTTTGACACCCTCATTCTCTCTCTGTTCATGATTCTACTTTGACTATAAGTTCTTCAGGTCAGGGTCTATCTTCTTCTTCTGTATTTGTACCTTATGTTATAATAAAAAGGGTCTGGACTAATAACTAGAGCTTCAGACACCAATATAATAAAAATACTAATAATTCATATAACAGGCTTCAGGTTTCTGATAATGAAGTTTTAGCTTTTAGTAGCCATTGTGAGCTTTCTGATCATTTTTACAATTCTTAAAACTGTCTCAAGAACACATATTTAGAGTACCTATAGCCCAACAGAACCGGTTAGTAAAGCTGGGCCTCGCATTTTCACATGGGTTAGAAAGTGGAGATTACCTTAATCAGTCTGGTAAAGTAGTGTCGACTTTGTAGGTACATCTGATGACACGACAATTAGGGGGAAAGGATTAGAGAAGGAAACAAAGTCAGAAATACAGGCAGTCATGTTGCAGTTTATGGGAATTACCTACTCATACACCTGGAATAAAACGTGATTGGGGGCTGGCACATTCTGCTGTATGTCTGAATTAGAAACAAAGTGGGATGGTGATGCTGTTCAGAGGTTTAGAAAATAACATGCAAGCAGAAGGGTTAAAAAATGTGAGTTTCCATGACCCTCATGTAAAAAAATAAAGGGGATATTAATAAAGGTGAAGACAAATCATAATCAAAATACATTCCACCACTTAAGTGGAAGATGACTTTCACCAGTCATATCCAGGTTCAAAACCTAAAATAGCCTATATGTAAGAAAGGAAATGTTTCAATTAGATGTAAATATTCCCTTATTTGAACAATTTTCATAAAATTTTAATGAGAAAAGTATTGTGGGAAGTTTCTTCACATAAAACCACAGCAAAGAGAAATATTCCTACACCTAAAATAACCCTGATGGGCATCTCACCATGCATCAATAGAAATGAACTGATTTTCAGCAATCAGGGAAAAAAAACAGGAGGAAGCATGGTCTTGCATATCCATCCTAGACTGAGCATCCAGCAGGATAAACGATGCTGCTTAGATGATCAAAACCAAGTGGAGATGAAGATACAGAGCACATTATGGAACAGAAGGCCCTAAAAGCAACTAAGCCAGCTTTCACTTGTCATTTTAAACTACTAGAAGGATCTCAAAGATGAGTGAGACTGCATCACATGTTCAGTGAAACCATTGTCTTCACCCACATACTCATTTTGTGTAGCTTCACAAAATAATGAATATATGGCCATGATCAATAAGCACCAAATCAAAGGCTCCTCAGTAATAATGATCAAGTTTGTGTCATGTTTAAATCTTGCCTTTACCATACAAATTTTTTAAAAGGAAATGTTTAAGACTCTCCTTGTTCCCACCAAATAAAATATTTTATGGAGCTTTGTACCACGTCCAAGCTTTCTGAAACTTTTCTTCATGTGTTCAGAAAGAAAATATCAATGTTCCAATATAATCAATTTCTTTCCACAAAATCCTGTATACACACACACACGTTAAGGTACACACATATTTTCAGTTTCAATAAATAAATTCAACAGAATTTTCTTAGGAAAGACCACATTGTTCATTGTATCCCCTAAGCATACAATTGGGGAAAAGACAGGACAATGGTGTTAAAAAAAAAAAAAAAATCAAAGCATCGTTTTTCTGTTTTCTAACTAAACTGTTAAACAGCACACTGAATCCAAACTCTACGTACATACATCACTGACTTAACCTCGCTGTTAGAATCTCATCCTTCACAGTTTGTAGCTTTTTATTAAAGTTAACAATATAACCATTATACAAGGGTTGTTTGCTTTTAGCAGAAAGAAAAACGTGCTTGTGTTTAATTAGGTTTGACTGTAAATGGTTGCAACTAGACTGTGAAGTGCTCATTGTGGAGAACGTGATGCAGGAACATGGCAGTCCCACTTTTGCTGCTGTTATTGTTTGTCTGGAGACACCTTTCCGCAAGACTAAATTCAACATGACAGGGTGTCTGTCTGCACTGTGACATCTGTATCACTACAATGGCAAAAAAAACCCCACAGAAATTCATTTTTAAATGAAAGCTTAAAACATGCAGATTAGCATCAACTAAGGAATACAGTCACATTAAAACACAAGTGGTCCTCGCTCTTCTGCGTGTTTCCATAGAACATTGTAATTGCACCCAAATATTTTTTTCATCAGTTCAGTGATTTTCATCTACTCTACATTACTTGCATCATGAGCTGGACAAATAAATTATTTTCCAGTTTTCTGGAAACATATTTTTTCCCCCCACTATTTTTACATACCGTGAAAAAAATGTTAATATTTGATTGTATATCATAGATCTGAGATTGCTAAAGTTGTGTTCAATCACATTTAAAAAACAATGCAGTAGTTTCAAATAAAAAAGAATAAATATTTTCACATATATTTTAAAAATACTTCAACTTTTTAAATGAGTAAATCACTCACCTAAATAGATAAATCTGCAAAAATATTAAAGTGTCACTGAAACTGCTGCCCTTTTTAAAATTTTAACTTATCTCTATCAGTTTGGTGCTTCTTCCAGGGCAGTCTCTGTACTATATTTCTTATTTCAATGCTCTAGTACCACAGCAAACAACTGGAAGAAGTTCAAAGTATGAAAATGGAGATAATACATTTTCTTTACTCCACTAATGTACCTATTCCAGCCTACATAAAATAAAGTCTCTTGATCGCCTTTGCCAATGGCACAAGTTCACTCCGGTCCTGTAACTGCCAGTTTTCTATGGAAACATCAGTGACAGATCCTTCAAGAATGAAGCACAGTGTAGTCAGTCTGAGTATGGTTCATTAATTTGACAGGAATAACTTTTCATAACCATAGCTCCTAGGAAAAAAAAATTAAGTGTTTAAACTGAAGGACATATGGACCAAAAATATGTCTCTAAATAAGAAAGGGTTTAGAGTTCCACTTGAGGAGAAATTTGGTTTAACTCTCAAAGTACTTAATGAAGCTATATAAAAAACTTAGGTCACAGAAAATACTAATCCTGAAAACAAACTGTGAGACTTATATAAGGAAATTATTTATTTCCCTGAGTTAAGTCAAAGTGTCCACTGGCAGATAATTGTGTCCATGCTCCTCCTTCATAACCCAGTCAAAATCAACTCTTAGCATTGTAATTCCATCCATACTGTGAAAAATTCTTTGTGTCTATTGCCTCCATCTACAAAATGGCTGGAAAGATTTTATTTCAACTTTCAAATAAACCATAAAACATCTTAGGCTGTGAGTGGAAACTAGTTGAGCAATATTTCTTAAATGGTCGAAGCTTTGCAAGCTTAAAGCAGATGAAAGCAATGTGCTACAATGGAAACTTGCAAAACCTAAATTCTCAACTACTATTTTTAGGGTTCATTATAGTTAATAGTGAGTTTTATTCCATTGTTCTGCTAAACAATGGAATAACCTTCTATGAAAGGTTACATGAGCTCAAAATAACAGTAAAAGTATTTGGGGTTAGGAATAGAAATTAGTAGGAAATGTCTTCCACTGAGTTAGATAATTTTACTAATATATGAAAGATATAGACATTTATTTAAGAATCAACAATTAGTCCTACTTGTCTGTGAATGTTACTTTCTAATAACCTCAAGGAATTAGAATCACTATTAGAGAGAATATAAAGCTACAAATATATGTGAGATTCCCCTCACATTTATCACACTTTATTTACTTCATGTATATTAAAAGGGGTACTATCTATTGAAAAATTTATGCTTATCTACTTTAGATATACTTCAGTTTGCACTCTGAGATTAAATCAGAAAATATAAACCTATTATAGTTGCAGGTAACAGACTTTAAGAATTACGTTGTAATTGTAAATGTTCATTCTATCTTGACGTTGATAAATCACTTACAATAGTCTTTAACCAGACTTCAAAATGTCTCCCACTGATGAAGGGATGTAAGTCTACAATAAAGAGACATAACTTATGAACTAAGGGGTGTATTTCTGCAATCATATATGAATGTATATATTTTTATTTGAAATTCCAATTTTAAGACTTGTTCAATAGTTCTCTAATAAACAGCACAACAAACTAGAAGGAGCAAATTATTACAATTTCTGATTCCATTTATTATCAAAATATAGTTATTTACCTTTTAAGCTACAAATATGTTAATAAATTAATTATCCATATTTCAAATCTAAGATATTTAAATGTTACAATTATTCAGTTTTTGAGGTGGACCATGCATAGATAAGTTTATCAAATAATCCCAAAACTCTATACTATTCACCTTTTTATGCAGAACATTTATGAAAGAGATGCATATTGATCTTATAAATAAAATGGCTCTAGCTCAAAAAAGTGGAAAAGGTTACACTCATATCTGTTTCCACATTCTAAAATTGAAAACATGGAACAGACACCTATTATTGTAAAAGATAATATTAATTATTTTAGTAGCTGTTAGAGAATGTACAAATTGGAATCTAACTTCTGATTTCTTTGGAATTAGAAATAATTTCATTTTTAGGTTAAAATATTACAGAAAAATAACGCCTATGCAATCATAATTGCTAAACATGTGCTTATATGTAACGTAGAAATAAACAAAACTATTCTGAACAGGTGGACCTTTAAAAAAAGATTCCTAATTATTCTTACACTGTTAAAATTATTTCAATTTTGCATCTCAGCAGATACACATTTGTACATCAGAAACAGGTGTTCATCAAAAAGGGATGATAAAGAGATTCTGCAGCCTAGGCTTGAAACCTTGCCCGCATGGTGCGATGACAGATAAATCAGAAAAATCCTGCAAAACATCCCTCTGCACTTCAGGAGGAGATTACACCTTTTTAAAAAGGCAAAACATGCAGTTCAATTACTTATTGTCTTGGCATGTGGTTGTGATGAAAGAAAGAGTCTTAAACATCAATGGAGCTAAACTAACTTCCCAGATGGGCTTCAGAAGAGGGAACCCTTCTGCAATCCACCTGCACATAAAGCAACTTCTATTTGGAATAAAACACATTTCCCCCACCATTCCATTCAAATGATCCATTTATCTTACAGGGCTATTTGATATGCAACTCTATCTTTACATCTACCAACAATAAAGAGGAAAATCTTGTAGAAATAAAAACTTATTGTCTGTGGGATTACTTCAATGAACCTCTCTCTATTGCCCCACCTATTTATCCTCTAAGCCTCAGTGTAACATTCATTGTAAAGGTACCTTTCATTTAACGTAATAGATAAACCAAAAATGCTGTATCACTGAAAATAATTGATAATAAATGCAAGAAGTAGAGTGATGGATTCATCAAATATATGCACGTGTTTCAGTGTTTGACCAGGCTTCCTATTTACCTGCAGTAAAATTGTTCTTGGAACCCAGAAGAATCCAAATCGCTGTTCTAAGCAGTAATGTGTTCAAGAGGTGTATTCTGAGGCATGACGTACCATAAGTGAAATGTGTGCATGGAACCAAAACAAATTACCAAAAGCTCTAAAAGCTTTGTAGTTACAAATTCATACCTAACCTTAGCAAGGTTTTTGAGAACTTATGCTAGAGATGATAGTACGAGAGATGGGAAACAGAAACCCTCTTCAGAAACCCTCTTCCTATTGTCCTACAGTCTGATTCTGCTTCTCCAGCTGCTCTTGTTTGAATATGGAACACTTCAGGCATTGTTCAAACCATGGTTTTATAGATCTCAGGTGATGAACGCAGAATGGCAGGAAAACTACCTAATGAAAAGAGCCAGGAAGAAAATTATTTTTCTGTTTAAATGAGCATTTCTTTGTGAATTCTCAGATTCAATACAGAAGTTCTGGAGTGGAGTTCAATATCTGCACTAGTACCTTGCAATGCGAGATGACCTCGGGAGATATTACTGGTACAAGTGTCCACCAAGAAGGAAAAAAAGAAACCCACTAAAAGCAATACCTAAAATTAAAGAATTTTTTTCTGTTCATTTGTTATTAGTTACTTGCTATGTGATACTTTTGTGCATTGTCAGAGTTGGTCATTAGGAACAAGATCTTCACAATTTGAAGCAGGTTCTGTGAGTGAAGTGACAGGCACAGATTGGGTCAAATCACTTCATTTTTTTAAACAGACACTTTTGTACTGTTGTTGACATACTAGACAGAAAGAAACCAGCTTGAATATTACATTTCAAGCTAGTAGGTCCTGAAACACATAAATATAGTATATATGAAATCATTGAACATGAAAACTATTGAGGGTTAAAAAAAGTGTAACAATGCTTTCCACTGCATACATAATTATGGTAACATAACCCCCCCCAAACTCTAGTGCAGGTACCAGGAATGTTTTACTCTCCAATTTTGAGCTTATCTCCATTAGCTGCAAGCTCCACGTTAAAGAGGAGGTCGGCAATAATCAGTGAGATTCAACCCTCAAGCTCCAGACAAGATGCCAGCACAGTCCTCAGTTGGGCAAAATTTGGATGCCCTTGATTTAAGCTTTCTAAGCCTCTACAGTTCCAGTTCAGGAGATTAATGTAATTCCCATAGCTTACACTTCTCAGAAGATATTTTTTGTTTGACACTCGCTATATTATTAATAGAACTGTACAAAACTCAGCTGTCTTGGTTCCCTCTGTTTCAGGGAATGAAATACACTTTTACACAATTCTCACCAAGCAGAACTGGAAAGATGCCAACAATTTATTCCTGCTTAATAACTAAACTTCTAAGTGGTAACATTTCACAGGTAGCTTTCACGTTTGCTTCCAGCTTCATCCAGAAAATGCAGTTTTCTCTCTGTGCCATCACTTTAAATGGGAGCACCAAACTTCTCCCCTATTCACCTGCTCCTCAGGACTGCCTGGTTAGTTTTCCTTCACTGCTGCAGAGATGTGTTACATCCCTGCTCCTTTCTTCTGTTCTAATATTGACACAAATACATGTCTAAGTAGTTTTCCCACAATCGTTCAGCTTTTCACATCACCATCCAAAGCTGTTTGGGGAAAAGTTAGTCTATTAATCCACAGAGTAGCAATGCACATTGACAGCCAGTAAACTGGACTCTACTGGTAACCAGATAAAAGATGGATATTCTCCTTATATTAACAAAATTGTTGGGCTGATAATCCACACAGTCTCTGCTTGGTGGCCATATCTGTTTCTGAGCACCAATCCCAGTCTTCAAACAAGCTGGCTCTTGGACACCATCAAGTTCATATATTTAAAAAACCCAACAAAATTCCTGTTTTTAAAAAAAGTTTGAGCAGTGTTTTTAATCAGCAGAAAGTAACTGCAATGATGGTAATTGAGCAATAAACATCAAACCAGTTACAGTACATTGTTATACTGCTACTCATCTGGCACATAAACCATAAAAAACCCCAAACTAACAAACAATGCCAGTGTTGTGCATTTCAAAGTGTGCATGTAATAGAATACTGGATGAATATGAACCCATTTTTAATAGAATTTGCTAATAAGTACATTTCTATTAATAGAAAACTGCAAACACCCTCACAAATATCACTTTTTAATATTGTGATAAAAAGAACAGCGTGGCCTTATTCTGTCCAAGTTTCTGATTTACAAAATAAGCTGATCTTACACTGATCAACTTTGAACATTAAACTATTTCCATCTCTGCTTACAACTGAGGTGATTGAGAGTCACCCATTTAAAATTAATACACAAAGAGACACTAAGAGATGCAGTGGTTAGAAATGCTGTTCCTCTGCATTATTTTTGTTCAGTGTGCACGTAACTTAAAACCAACATCAGCCAGGTTTCTTTAAAGAATCCTGGTAGGTGGATGTCTTCCAAATGCCCACCTGCCTACTTCATCCTCACTTTCAGACAAGTTGCTCCTTCTGTACCAAATGCTTCACACCACAGGAAAAGAAAAGTGCTATTTAAGTATATTATTGGGTAGTTTTGAAAGTACCTTCTTGCTTCATGCATAATGGCACAAAAGGCTGCAAACGTCACAGAAAGTTTTGAATAAATTCAACTGATATTTTGCTCCAGCACCTTTAAAACAATCCACTGGAAATCTTCGTAACAAGTGCTCTGCTCTCAGTTACCTGTCACTTCTTGTTTTAATCAAATGGTGTAAGCAGAATTAAAAAAATAAGACACTAACAACCTAATAGCTGCTAATTTCACAACTGCAACAGTTAATAAGTGGCTTGGAAAAAGCCAGCCTACAAGTAGATGCCTTACATTCACCAGATGTTTCTTTATTTGCCAAGTCTCTCACAGGCATTCTCTTCATTTTGTTTGTTTTCCCTTTCCCAAAACTGTTTTTTCTAGGTATGCTTTTAGCCATGCAGACTTCAGATTAAAAAATCCCTACTCTTTGTGAAAGCAAGAACTTCAAATTTTCTGTAAATAATTTTCATCATAACAGAGGAAAGCCTCTAGTCTGCAGTTTGTGCCTATTTCTATTTTTCTATGGTTTAATGTTTTGGCAGCCTCTCAAGTGGCTTGTTCCAAGCTTCACGTATTTGATAAAATCTCCCTGTTTCTTTGGATGACTGATGATCTCAAGAGCCTACTTCTGGGGTTTAAAAAAGCAGCTCAATCTCCTGCTATTTTTAGGAGCCCAGAAGTGTAGCACAAATGCTTCACACTGACAGGGACATTCCTTCTCCTTTGCCAGCTGAGGAGTTGCTCAGAAGACACTGCTGATCAGCAAAAAGGGGAAACGAGGCAACAGCCAACAGTAGGAACAACACACCAAAAATTGAAATGGAATTGTGCTCGGAAGCCATCTGCAGCAAAGGGAAAGTAAATATGGATCACCCTCCTTGGAGTATCTCATCAAACAGATGGAGCAAGAGAGACACTACTCTTTTTCTGAGCAGATGCAACGTGTTTTACAAGAAGATTTAAAAATTGAGGAAGGAGGAAAGTCAAAAAAAAAGAAAAAAGGGAACAGGGAAGTTTGTGAGGAACAGGTTTTAGGTTAGTGGAAAGTGATGAGTATACAAATCCATGCATTTGCTAGAGTTCCATCTTTGCACAGTTAACCACATTAGCAGGTACACAAAACAGTTTTATTGTCCAATTTCTGAGAGTTCCAGCCATTTCAGTGGCCTTTGAGAGCAATTTTAACTCAAAAATCAGTATCCAAACTTAACAGGTTCTTCTCTTTCAGTAATTAGGCATTTTAATATCTTTAGTTTAAATTAATATAATTGTTCTCTTGCAGTACCTTGTTGCTCAAAGTTGCAAAACAATGTGGCAAAAGGAAAGCATATGGGAAATAGCTTTAATCTTTCTTGATGAAAACCTTACTGTCCACTGTCCTTCATTCTCAATAAATCTGTCCTACCCTTTTTTTTTTTCACACTCTGACCTTTTTTGACTGTCATGACCTGTCCAAAGCTTGATCAGTTGTAGATCTTCAGATAGTCATCTTTAACAAAACAAACAAACAAACAAAACCAAAACCAAACAAACAAAAACCCAACAACAACAAAAACAAAAAAAACCAAAACCAAAACCAACCAAACAAAAAAAAACACAACAACAAAACCAAAAACAAATTAGGAGGAAAATACACCTTGGGACAGATTATATGGTTCAAAATGGAATTAATTTGGGATTTGGTCCTTTTTGTTTGTTTTAGAAAGAAGGTACTAATAATATCCCACCACTGCAAAAAAAAGGCCTTTAAGCTAATTTTTCAATTACCCTATCGTCTTGCAAAACATACTTCTTCCCCCCTCAGGGTCAAAGAAGCTTTGTTATTGAGTCAAATATCATAACTACAAACATTAAGTCCGACACAGGAATTGCTAAGACTAACAGTCCCAAATTTTGGCCTTCAGTTTTAGTTAACAACCCATACCAACCTTTATGTTTGGTGTTTACCTTGTGCAGCTTTTCATTTACCGCAGTTCAGTGCAGAATTTAACCTCAAAATGCAGAGCCCCAGCACGAACTGCAAAGTGACCTGTGCCCTACAGCAACTGGAAATCAGCCTGAGCTGAAGTAGTTCCACCCACCCACCCACGAAGACTCCACTCCCTTTTGAAAGCCACCTCCTTCATCCCACTACACCACAATGGTTGACATAAGATCCCCTTCCCTGGAAGGTGTTAAATTGCTCTCTTGTTGCATTTTACTCTACTGATTCTCAAGGCAATTTTACCCATCTACATATTTTTATTACTACTTTATGATTCTCCATTTTCATTCTGCTATTTGTTACAATGTCAACTGCTTTAGGAGACAACTTTTCTTAAAGAAGCTACACAACAGAAGTTGGACTGAATTTTATTAATCCATAAGGGTTGGAGTGCCCTTGGAGTGTCGTTAAAAGAAATCATGCAAGAATGTAGAATCCTACTCCTTAGCCAATGAGTTGCTTAAAAAAAAAGTTATCATTTTTATGATAACGTAGAGAAATTTATTGATGATACAATCATCTTGTAAATTTGCTTTTAAAATAATGTATGCATTTGAAAACATTTCTATAGTTTTGATGGAGAGAACGCTTTTGCCTCATGCTGGTTAGTTTTGATGTAGAGCTTGTGGTAATTTTGCTGCTGCTTTAAAGAAAGCTTTATTTAACAGAGCCTTAATTACACACACTTTTAACCTTATAGTGGCAAGGGTCAATTAATTTTGCCCTACAGCTTATAGGATCCATGCTTGTTAAATAAATAAAATGAAAAAAAAAATAATCACTGAGTTGATTTGAAAAGGGAAATGGCAATATAGCCTCATAGGGCCAATAAAATTACTGCTAATCCTTCTGGGAATCCAAGTGGCAATAAAGTGAAAGTGAGTACAGATTAACACATTGTAAATCCACTTACTACCCAGCAATGTTTACACAAGGATTTGCCATTGCCTGTTACCATTCGATCAGTGTTTAATTGCACAGTTTGCCAAGATTTTACTGAGGAAGTTGCTTCTATTTCCTTCAAATATAATTCAACTCCTAAAGACGCAAAACATATTTTAATCAAAGGCAATAATATGTATTGACACCCTATGGATGATGGAAAACAGGTGGGCTTCTAGTGCTTCATCTTGATGACTTCAAATATGAGCAAATATCAAAATATCTAAGGAAATGCTTCAAGTTCAAATGTTTTTATGTGTTAATATTCCTGAATTTGAAATGCAAGGGAGCGCACTTTTCTTGTGCACTTTTAAAAAGCTATTTACTTGAGTCCAAAACAGCTTTTTCCTTACTGCTCACTTATAATACAAACTGCACTCACATGGAGGCCAACAGCCAGCAAAAACATATTTCCATTTAAACGCCTTTAGATGATCAAAGCATCAGCTTAATATAATCAGCTCAAATCCATTTACCAGTGAGCCTACCACTGTGCCCAGGGACTGTTTTCCTTTCCAGCCCTATCTATTCTGGAACAGGTGCTATAATAGTAAATTAATTAGTCTGTGGAGATGCACCTTGTTCTCCATCTCCACAGGCCTCTTGTGGGTCAGGGCCTTGAGGAAAATGCCATCTGGGCAGAGTTTCCCCCAGAGAAACAATCAAAGCCTACAGATTGCAGACTACAGAGGAGGGTTCATATGACAATTAACCTTATTAGTCTTTTTTTTTAATGGTTGATAGTGTGTCAACGTGTTGGCTCTATAAATAATCTGCTTCTCAAAATCATCATTGCAACTAATTCAAAGAAATTACTTCTGTCTGAAAATCCTCTGAAGAAAATACAGATCTCCTTGCAGTGAAAATACAGAGGTAAATAATCTTAAACAATAGCTTATGTACATAGAAAGGCATCACACAACAGTTCTACAGTACTTAAAACTTTAACATACTTTGAGAGACTGGTAATTTTATACAAACCCTGAGGGGCTTGTGCTATTAATCCTTTTGGTTCTCTGTTTCCCACCATGGTTTTGCCAAATATCCAATTATCAACAGAATCAGAACTAAATTCAACACATTTCACAAGGGACATCAACATTCATCTTGGTGAATGTGGTGGGAGTTTAAGATTTAACTTAAGGCCCTTAAAACTGGGAGTGAAGTCTAGTTTTGTGGAATTGTTTTCACAAGCAGCATCGGAAAATAAATGAGAATTTAGAAATCTCAAATGGAATGGGATAGGAAAGCAGGATCTCTACACAGTATAATTATTTGCATATTTTCACTACAAGTTTGGCAAACAACAGGAATTAAGACAAAGAAGCAAGAAGGGCATCAAGTTTAACATTTCACACCACTAAAATACAAAGTATAGGTAAATGTATACATATAAGTAGCTAAAATAATATGCATTACTTCAGTCCATAACTTCAAACATATTTTAGTTGGATAAAAACCACTATAACTGTATCATAATCAGAAACAAAGTCAAGTGATTGATTTGATGACTTCTTACTCTTCTTGTGAATCTCTTTAAATCCTCCTACATTTAGTTCTTACTAAGCTGACAAAACAATTTTTATAGAGATATTTCTTCAGATATTTTTATTTTTATTCAGTTTGCTATGTTTTAAATGTGAAAAATACGCTATTTCCATGGTCAGTTTGTTCTTGTTCCCTCCATGTAGAGGTTTTTGGTGTGAATATCTAATGAGTTTCCATCTAGAAATCTATTTTTTTGACATTTTCTTTTAAAATTAAATTCCATATTTTTTCAAGGAATTGTGCAAGGAAAATTTGTTTTATGTTTTTCACGGTAACAAAGTCAAAGCAGACATTCATTGAAATATAATGTAAGTATTCCCTAATCTGTAATCAGCACTATTAACAAATGCATTTTACTATATGAGACAATATTAAAACTATTATGAAAAACAAAACAGTTCTTTCTTTACAGTAAAAAGACAACTTTGAACAATTCCCCAAATTCCAGAATATAATTTACTACCAGAATTATTTACCATTTACTACCAGAATTATTTCAAGCACTGTCTCAAGTGTCTAGAACCATAAAAGTAGTTATTGGACATGATGTGCATATACTTGCTCTTTTCACTGTATGTATTCCCATAAGAAACTTTTTGAAAAGATACAAAATGTTTAGCCTCCAGTCTAAGTATTTCTAATTTTAAGTTTTCCTGATTTTCCACCAGAGGTGGGGAAGGGGTGCAATTTAAGTTGAATGGGTAGGGTGCTCACCTGGACAGTCAAAAACAAACAGTATTTGCCTTTAATATAAAAGAAGAAAAGAAATCATAATTAAACAAGCACACATATCACATATTTCACTGAAGAAGTGTCACTGATAACTGTGAGAATCTCTTCCTTTGCACATTACTGAGTTGATGGGGTGGGCAGAGCAGGATGGAAGATTAACAGCAGAGACACACTAAGGGAAGTCAGTGAAGCAGCCATAGGAGATGAAATATGATGTGTGTACTCACTGAAGCAGCTGAAAAAATGAGCTACAAAGGGACTGTATTCAGTGAAGCAAGTGTAAGAGATGAGATGCACTGAAGGGACTGGCAAACGCCCTCCAGCACTTCCTTCAGTAAAACACAGAAGTCTCCCTCCCTTTTATTGTCTCTCCCCAAATACAAAACCAACAAAATAAGTGACTTTGAATTTCCTACTTGTGACTTTTTTTTTTTTTTTAATCAGGAGAAAAAACATGTTTAAAAGATAACAAGTCTTATTCAGACACACTTGATCGCGACATGCTGCAGTGACAACTTGCACATTCCACAAGGAATGTTTTTAGCACATCAATATCACTGAATTCAGGTAGTACAACCCACAAATTCACCTGATTTTTTCCTAGGTGTCAGCACCTCTTCTATCCTGTGTCTAGGCAGATAAAAGACCTGATGCATGCATTCCATGTATTCCAGTAATGACAGGACATTATAGATTAACCCTTCTCATGAAAATGGGAAAAAAGAAGAACAGTATTTTCTGAGATCTGTGTCATGGTCATGCTAAGAAACAAAACTCCTAAGTCTGAGAGACTTAAAGCCAAAGGGAACCTGAAAGTGCCTACAACAGGGCCAAGGAGGAAATCTTAGTTATTTATTAATTTTAGAGCATCTTCCTTTCTTATTTTTGTAAGTGTACTGTACTCTGGATTATCCCACAGTGCTCAGAGTTGCTAAAACAGCTTTCAAGATGCAAAATAACTATAAAGGCATCGTCGCACCCAATGAGCATTTGAAACAATTCAAATTGTAAAGCTTCTCCCTCAAGTCATCACTATATGCACTTGGATGTTTACTGAAACTTGGACCATTCACTTTCATACCTGGAATTCTGTCTGCAGCTGCCATAGAGCTGTATCTTATGGAAAAATCTTACAGGATTTAGGAAAAGTGAAGCTAAAGCAGTTTTGAAATTCTCTAAAATATTTTCAGAACTTAAACTGGTAGCCATTTTAGATGGATGAAACATTCAGAGGTTACATTCTCCGAAAAACCCAAACGAGAACAACTCTGTTTTTCAGTATTCAGGTCCTATAAAAATGAGAAACTACTGCCTTTGGAAGACTTGTCTATTAATCCAATACAAACCCCAGTATTTGCTGCTTTCCTGCCTAAAGTTAGAACCAGCGTTGCAAGAAGAAATTTTAGAATGTCACAGTTCACCCAAGAGCTCTAAAGAAACTGAAACATGAAATTGCGGAATTGTGTTCTATTTTTCAATTCAGAGTGCAACTAACAGTAAAAAGGCAAATAATATCAGTAATTACAGGCAAGTGAGTTCAGAACATGAAAGAATATAATTATGCTACCACATAAAATTAATATGTACCCACATCTTGGCCACCCTTCTCAGAAGATACGGATAGCATCACAGAGAAGAGCAGCACAGATGAACAACCATATTAAACAGCTTCTGTCTGGAACATCTTGGCCTCACTGAGGTTGGTACAGTCACAGATCTCAGGAAGAAGGTAACTATTAGTCAGTGCCTCACAACACAAAAAAGCAAATATGCCTGTAATGAAAATATCCAGCAGAAGCCTGTAAACACACAAAGGACCTATGTTATCAATCTAATTAAATTATGTAACTAATCACCACAAATGACTTCTGATTTTCAAAAGGGAAAAGTGACTCAATGCATTCATGAAAGAAAGGTCCCTGCTATTATACACAACAGCCTGGATACAGTGCCTGCACCCCTTGTCACCCACAGGAGAATATCATGGAAAGAGTCACACACACCTCACCTAATTCTTACACTCTTTTCCTATGCTATCAAGTGCTAATGGGCACTCGATGCTGCACTACATGGACTTTTGCTCTGACCCATCACATTAAGAAACATGTTTCATATGTACACTGGGTTAACCTTGGCTGTCTGTGCCTCCTCTCTCTCGGCTGTTGTGCAGTGTTTGTTATCCCTCCCTAGATGTCTTTTCACAGGGGCACCCCAAGTATCCCTGATGGGCTCTGCTTTGACCTGCCGTGGGTCTATTCTGGAAGTGGCTCTATCTAACAGGGGCTGAATCACCCCTCCCCAGCCTTGCCACATAAACCAAACACAGTCTGTGTCTCCTAATACTTCAAAGATGATAGGAATACTTCTACAGACGTCAGGGGGATGACTCATATGTGCTAAGAGGAGGGAGAGACTCACAAAGGCCTAACGAGGCTGATCTCCCTACACGCACTCGCTGTGGGAAAAGGCAAAAGATGTGCTCGCTGGAGGTGTCCTGGGGGAGCCTCTATGGTTCCCCCTCCCCACTGGCAGCACAAGAAGCCAAGGGACATTAGTATCACTAGACTAAACTTCATCCCTGTGAGTAGCCCTGTGTGCATGATCCCTTCTCTATAATGATTAAAATACTTTGAAAATGAGATAAAGGAAGGAGTGTGAGGTTTCAGGAGATACGCAAAGCCCTTAACGCTCAGGGCAAAATATTAGCTTTCTCTTAATATGCTGTTAAAACTATCAGCATATTCTGTGGAAGGCTGCTAACCAGCTCAGTATTTGATAAAAATGAGACAATTTTCCTGAAACCAGTAACTTTTTCTGAACTCAGAGATGCAACAGGGTTGCTAAAAGGCCTGCATGTACAGTTTCAGCCACTTTGTCAGGAAAGGTAAAACACAGTATTCCCTACATCTCTGTAGTGAATAGTGATAAATTCTTTTAAAAACTAGGTTTGCACGATGAAGAAAATATTTGTATTTTAAATAAAATAAACCACCGACAGAAAGCAGGAAAATTTCTGTGTCTTATTCCTCCAATCCATAATTCTGCTTCTCTAATTTCACACGTATTTAGCATCTTGTCTAGGGGGCATTAGTGTGTTTGGTGATGAGATGAAGGCAGCCTAATGCAGGCCTGGCAAGAACTCCCTGTCACCAATCCTCCTGGGCCCGGAGATCAGCGTTCTTAAAATATGAGGATTTGATAGAGTTAACGCCATCCCCTCGAGCAGATGGTTTGGAACATTCTGTCAACGCTGCCACAGATTACTGCAAACAGATTCTCGTTACACTGATAGCCCCTCTGGGACCTCAGCAAAGCGCTGGCCAACCCCTGCTCCGAGGTGCAGAACGTGCCTTTCCCGGAGCCTGGCACGGCAGTGAGGATTCCTGTGCCTGCCCCAGGCACAGCCACTGGCATCTCCACGCTGCAACTCCACAGCTCCCCAGTGGCAACCACGGGTTTTAGTTTGTTATGTTTCCCACTGCTCGTCCCAGCCTTGCAAACGGAGACTCTGCAATATCTTTTCCTTCTTTTAAAGAGTTTAATCCATCCCACCTCCAGCTTGGGAAGTGCTGTAATTCCTCGTGCAGTTTCAGCTGTCCTGCCTACCTCTCTGGTAGCACAACACTCCGTGCGCTCACAGACTATTTTGAATATATGAAATATGACCTTATGTGTTACATATTCATTAGTAACATTTTCTGCACTTCCTGAATAGATGTGAGTCAGACTGGAGTCACAGTTAACACCACAGCAAAAACCTTCTACAAATTAGCTCCAGTTTCTTATTTAATACCTTATACATTAGATTTGTATTACTCAAAATATTAACTTAGTTCCACTCCAGTAAATAACACCTGGCCTTTATGGATTCAATTTTGCAAGTTTTTTTCCAGCATTATAAATCAGATCTAGATTTTTAAGTCTTTATTTTTCTTTTAGGAGAACCATGGAACATCAGAGTTCCCAAAGCTGGTCTTTTGTCCTGCATTTGGTATCTAACACCACAATACATACCAGTAACAGAAGAAGAAAAAAAAAGTAGTCCAATTTAACTTCCCAGCTGGAAGTCTTTCTACAAAGCAATTAACTTCTTTAAGAAGGATTAATATGCATTTGGAATTAGGGTTGAAGAACTGGTCTGAGAACAGAAAAACTGACAGACTTTCAGTTCTGTCCCTCAGCCAGAGCTCACATTAAACAGTTGGGCAAAGCTCATCAAATGGAAAACCAAGAGGCTTCCTCACTCGTGCTCTGGCTGAGTTTGGATCAGGGACAGCAGACACATTCCCGTGCAGCCACTGGCATCTCAGCTTCCATCAAAGAGGTCACAACATCTGCTTCTTTGTGCCAGTGACAAGCTCACTCCAGGCAGCACTGCTCAGTAACACGCAGCTTGGAGCTTCCTTAAACACAAGATCTTTAGGAGACCTGCTTCCAAGACCTTTCAGGGACACATCAAGTACCAGACTGAGCCTTGTGAGTAAGGAAGACTCAGATATCCATTATGACTGAGATTTCATAACAGCAAAGTCCAGGAGAAACACTGTGAAGGAGAAAGGAAAGCCCTTGGCTGTATCGAGAAGCACTGCACCCAGGAAACATCCCAGGCTCTGACTCCACCTCCTGCACTAGAGAGGAAAAGGTTTCTCTTTGCCCCTAACTAACTATATATTTTTCCTGTGTCTTCTTCCTGGTCTACACCAACATAAATGCAAGGAAGTCAAAACCAAACATTAACAAAACAGATACTGGCATAACCCCCCTCATATCATGCAGAGTCCCAGAAACAACAGTATAGTTTCTTTGGTTTATGTACCAAGCACTTATAACTTCAACCAATAACCAAGAAATTATCATCCTCTGGTCATAGTTCAACAGCCTAACTTGATGTTCTCAGTCTCTGTCTAGTGGACAACTATCCACCAAAAATGATAAGTGAATACAAATTAATTCCTTTTTGGCAATTCAGGCAGAAACCAGCGGCAGGAAGGCAGAACAAGCTGTGCCATTAAGACAGATGGTGCCACTGACACAAAGTTGAGGTATATCCCACAGGTTACACAGCTGTTTGCATGGGAATCATACAATTTAAGGTATTTTCAAAGAGAATTTTTTTATACCATCAATATAATTTTAGTACTTCTAAGAAAAGCCGTGCTCTTTAGACTTGGTGCAAGATTACATTCTTAACTGCAAGCGTTCGGACCAGAGACCCTCATTCCCTATCCAGGATAGAGATGTGATACAAAGTACATCAAATCAGTGAAAAGACCAGAATCTCTGAACTTTGCTGTAATATATATAAAACTGAGTATCAATAGAAATATCACTAAAACAGATGCTGTACAACACTTCAACAATTCTTCTTATTACTTCCCCTACACCAAACACACGTTCAGTCTTGGTTCAAATAAAGATATCGCAGTTTGGTGGATAAAGAAAAGTTTCAAAATTCTAACAAGCCTACATTTTTTTCCAGACACTTAATGCATCTACAGTTTATATTTGAGGTACTTTGCTAGTAGAACAGTCCAGCAGGCTACAGGACAACTGGTAGCATAGTTTGGGAGAACGAGCTTTCACCATTTGAGCGGGGTGGGTGACAAGTTACACAGCAGCACCTGCTGGCAAATCCACACAGGGGAAGCATCAGTGTCCCTTGCAGAAGCTGCACTTTGCTGGAGAAGCAATAGGATCACAATCGCCAGGGTCCCCATCCCACAAAGCCTCACCCTAGTGCCTGCCTCCTCACTGTGTAATCTCAGTAATGTGCTTGGATCGTGCAGGAAGATTAAAATGAGAAATAGAAACAAAGAGGAAAAGGAGTTTAAAAGAATAAAGATATACAGAAGGAAACAGGAATACGAGCAGGGCCACAGTGGCAACACTCTTGACAAATTTGCTAATAAGTGTTTGCAGGACTGGGCCTTGTGATTTTAATTTGTGCTAACAAAAATACAATATTTTTCAATCATAGTAGTGTGGGCAATGGCTTTCATTAGAAAAGGTTACTGCCTCTTTGCTGTTACATCCTCTTTCTATGACGCTCTGAACACCTGCACTATTAAGGGTTTTTTTCTTGGATTTTTTTGAGAAAATAAGAAAAAATTAACAAAGTAAAATTTGTTGACAGTCCCCTCAGCCAGCACAGTGGGTGTTCCACCTATGGGCTGTCACATTTTCCGTGTTCATTTCTGCAGGTGCTAAATACATGCTGACAACAACATATGTTACCAGTCTTAAATGTGTGGGATTTTTTTTTAACCTTGTAATTAAAGAGTGCTCACAGCTTGGGAAAAAAATAAAGCACACCAAAACAGGTGAAAGCTGATTCTGTCAGTGTATTTAACATTCACTAACATTCTCATTCTCTGTCTCGTGGTTTGGGTATTTCCCTAATGATGCACAGGAAGAAAAGGTGGGGGGAGAGGGTGGGTGGAAGAGGGAGAGAAAGGATTCTATCTTCCAAGCAGTAGTTATTTAAAAATAGTACCAAACAATTTTTGAAAATAACAGCAAGCAGAATAAGCATTGGTTCTCTCTGGAATCACCCTTTCCCCCCTGGGTCTCCTCACTTGTATTCCTGAGCTCCCTTTTTGTTTATTTCTGTCCCTTATTTTAATCTCCTTAGTCCTGCCAAGCGTGTTAGATGTGGTCTCCAAAGGAGTGTTTCCTACAAATAACGTTATACAAAAGGACTCACCTATTTGTCTGAATAAAAGTTGGACTTGCCCTTTTAATTATAATATCATTATTTTTGGCTGTTTAATGTATCACACTATTATTCATTGAAACCTATACACAGGGGCAGCACCAAAATCTACATATATACACAAGTCAGGGGAAAAAGGTACTTCAGAACAATTTATCAAGTCATTTTTTTATATAAATGTTCTCTAAATAGACCGCAATTACTTTGGTCAGCTGAAATCAAGTTAAATCATAAAATCAATTAGAAATCTCTCTAGAAAATAAGTCTGATTACCTGCATAGCAAAGAAAATGTGATGGAGTGTGTTAAAATCAAGTAATTTTATTTCAAGTATGATCCAACTACAACACACTAAAATACATTTTTAAAAAAAAATCAAAGCTATGGAAAAATGTATTTTCTCAGCCTGTTTTACAAATATGATGCAGTAGGTTTTAGCTACACTATTTTAGTTCTAAGCAAGTTTGAAACGTTGAGATGAAAAAAGCATTTCCTTGCTTTCTCTGCAAAATTTCGACCTTATGATAAGATTAGGCTTCCTTACTTGAGGATAACAAGAAAAAAAAAACCTGAATAGAACGCCAATGAGTTTACAGCATTTCAAATAAATCAAACCACTGCTACTTCCCCTCCTTGTGGGTCTGCTGGACTGTCAAACAGCACAGGCAGGAAGGAGGCAAGTCACACACAACCTCAGCTCTGCTAAAGAGGTAAAGATGTGGCAGGATTCATTTTGGCACAGCGCTGCTGCATCACGCTGCAATCGATCTGGGCTTTCAGAGGTGGTGGGAAAATATTGTGCTGCTCAGTTCCAGGCATTTGTATTTTAGCCAGTTAAAAAACAAACTTGAGCAAATATGCCAAATATTTGCCTTCATTGAGAACTAAGCCAAAGAAAACTGACATGATAAACAGCCCATCTGTGAATTGGCTCTAAAACTCAGACAGAGCAACGGTTCTGGGACTGCTCCGTCAGTATTTTTACTCAGACTCTGAATGGCAAAACTTAGTTTCTGAAGTCAGACTTACACCTTTAACTCAAGTCTATGTTAGAATAAAATTTTAGCTAAATTTATTAAGGGATTAAAACAAACAAACAAATCAGGCTTCCTAAGAGGGAGCCTCAGACAGTAGAAAAATCTTGTGTCATAGAACACACTTGCCATAGCACTACAATGTCGAAAATTTTTGTTCTGCAGCTTAAAATGATCCAAAACTACATATCCCATATGTGAAGCCTGAAATTTTATTAGGCAAAAGGATACCTGAAAAAAAAAATCCAAACATGCTTAAAGGAACAGTATGTGTCAGTCAGGCCACCAAGCCCACAGACTCCCCCTATTAAACTCTTATTAAACAGAGTTTTCTCAAGTGTTAGATTCTACTCCAGCCCTTACAAAGGGTTAAAATACAGATGCTGTGAATGGAATGTATAATCCTTAAGGCCCTGGAGCATTAAGACATATCTGCTCCTTAGGGTCCATCTCTGTCCATAATCAATTTCTTCCCTTGGAGAACATTAATTGTCTCTAATGATAGCTTTCCATCAATACATCCTTGATCTTAAAAGGCCTGTACAGCTTTTTCCTTTATTCAATCAAATCATCTCTACAATTGCCCTCCTTTAGTAAGATAATACCTTTTAAGCCTTGTATTTTAATATAAAAAAATAAGAGGTAGCAGCAAATTCTAATGGAAGTGCTAACATTTGAGAACCAGGATGATGGCTTCCATTATCCTAAATAATGTTTGAAGATTACGGAAAGCACTGTGTTTCAAAAGGTGGAAACTAATCCCCCACTTTCAAATTATTCCTTGTACAAAAATCTGTTCTGACATTAGGAATTTCTGTGCCCCAACTACAGCACAGTATATTTAAATATTTGAATATGAAAGATAATTTTCAGCTCTGGAGGGGGAAAAGCAAATAATTACTATTTATAAGCAGTAAATGCTGAATAATGTGAGAAATTGACAACCTTAAACACAGAAGCCCTTTATTTTTTCATTCTCTGGTACAGGGGTGGCTTAACTGTTCACTCAACTGACTATAACTCCAATCAGAAGTTCCTAAAATTATTTAATTTCATAATGTCTCAAAAACTCAATCTCCTAGTGACCCACTAATGTGTCTTGCTTTCCCCACCCCCTTCTCTTCCTTGTACATGCTCTTCAAAAGGCGTGGAAATTCAATTTTTTGCCATTCAACCGATTTGTTTCCATTCAAATAGAGGATTTTTCTTGCTCTTCTTTATCAAGATTGCCCAGCACCAATCTGTGTTTCTGCCCATATTCCAACACGCTGTTGTGTGAAATGGCACTACTCTTTATAACGGCTCAAGAACCACTAAATTAAACATTGATGGTACAAAAGACCTCAAACCTTTAGAAATCTTTGCTTGGTATTTTTTTTTTTATATCCAGCATGGGCATGACAGAATTTTGGTGATGCCTATTTACTCTCATTTTTATCTGAGAAGGGCCATGGAAAAGCTTTTCCATAATTGGCTATCATCCACCACAGACTGTAATATTAGAGACTTCCTCTTACTCCAGAATCATTAAACACAAATAAATAAATAAAAAAAATAAATAAAAGTAGGAGACTTACAATTAGGAACCTCATGAAAACTCTAACAAATATGTAGTGTGCAGGTTTTCTTCTTATACAGGCACACACACCCATGACATGCCCTTTACTATCTTTTATTTTACAAAATATTGATGGCACAAGCAGTAAGAGAAAAAAATAATGCTAGGAATATTAAGAAAATTAAGAAATATAGGCAGGTAGATACAATCAAACAGCTATCAAACTTAAACAAAACAAAACAGGGGAGGAAAAAAAAAAAAAAAAAGGAGACCAGTTAACAACCTAGATAAGAGATGAAAATTGCCAGTGAGGCAGATCAAGTTTATTCAATGCCCTGATAAGCACCTATTTGCTCTTCCCCATAATGCTCTCTCAGTATTTATAAATTATCATTTAATTATGCTGGCAAGTGGTAATTGTCAAATAAAGCTCAGATAGGCATAAGCCCTCAGGCTGCACATGACAGAAAAATATCTGTTAAAGCTGGGCTGATTCACACGCTTAGGAAATCATTTCCTTTCTTCTTTTTATCCTTGCCAACAAATTATATGAACTGGCACTTTGTGCTTTGTAGGCATTTTGAAGTCTATGCAGATTACAGGAAAGAAAAATTAGTTGTTTCAGTATCTACCATTCCTAAATTATTCTGCTGATTTAAGACACCATGTTCTGTTTCAACAAAAGGGTGCCAAAGATCAAGGAATCAGAGCCTTCCTCTGCTTAGAATTTATGCCCAGGGTCACTTTCAATTGGGTAAATCAAGATTTGGGGAATTATTGAATACTGTGCTTAATAGATTTGATACAGAGCAATAGTTAAAATATGACGTTTATCCCATTAGTATAGAAACACTATGGAATATTTTTTAAAAGTCTCTTACTACTTAGATTCAATTACAGCCCCATTAAATATACATGATATACATGCACTGTGATACAGATGCAGGCACCCACAGATTTGAAGGATTTCTTAGTTTAGAGTATACATATCCAATTATTGAAGTTTATAGAAAAAAACAGATGGAAAAGAAGTTTAGTGCCAAATAACTGAAATTAGGCTCTTGAGAACTTTGACCTGGAACATGTGTCCAGACAAGAGAAATGCTGGATTTAAGGCACAGTGTTAGAACATTTGCTATCAATGCCATCATGAGATAATTACTGCCATAAAAAAAAAAAAAACAACAACAAAACCAAAAAAAACCAAGCCACCAAAAAACCCAACATTTTCTTTTTTTCTCTGTACAGTTACTGTAAGACAGAAACTCAGAGTGACAGACAACTGGCATTAGAACATAAAGTCTCTTCCCCTGCTTTACTTATATACTTTGGTGCATGATAGGTCCCTTTGCTGTTTAACACTTCTAAGGTACTTTGGGTTATCAAAGCCAGTCTCAGCCTGGGACTCCTGGGAAGGAGCCCAAAGCAAGTCTCAGTCTGCCCTTTCTTTGAACCTAAGCATATCTGTATTTTTTCCTCTTCCTCATCAGCAGAGTTCAATAGAATTTCTCTCACATTTTGATGCATAATCTAGAACTTATTTTCAAATCTGAGCTGTTATTAGTTAGTTGATGACATATATGAGGCTTCTACCTATGATATTGGTGTATCCTGCATTGTCTCAAACCCTTCTGAAGAAGTCACTGAGCCTTCTGAATGCTTCAGGAGCAGCCTGCTGATAAAGTTCGAATTTTTCAAAAACCTGTTCTCGGTTCAGACCCTCAGTAACCCCCAGCTATTACCATAAACAGCACACAGTTACCATATACTCAGTATACAGTTAACAATGGCAATAACACTATTTAATAGGGCAAGAAGCATATTCTAACTTCAATGGAATAACTGCAAATTCTTTTCATCCAATTTACAGGTTTCATGGCTTAAGTCAATGTGCAACCCTGCATATGGACTGCTTCACACAGATACTTCCTGTTGCTTCAGAGCAGCTGTAAAAGCATTGCTCAACAACCTGCCTTTTCTCATTACTGGAATGATCTACTGCCATTTCCCCTGGTCTCATGAAATACCTCATCTTCCTCGGGAGACTCACACGGAGAATGAGTGCCCCAGGGGTTAGATAACACAAAGGTTGGCCAAGCAGTGTAATTCACAGGTTATTCACCAGATGTTCAAGCAGCAGAGAGCCAGAAAGCATTTACTGGTGCTGTTGCAGCCAGAACAAGCTGCTGCCTTATATTCAGCATAAGCAGCAAAGTAGATAACATTTCTCATAGGAATAGCTTTTAGCCACGTTGATCTACAGTAAAAGCTACTGTACAACTACAGACCCTTAAATATATACATACACTATAGTTTTCACATTCCCTACCAATTCCCAGGAATAGATGCAGGAAGCACCAGTCATTCTATCCACAGTACGCTTCACACACCGAACGAGGAAAAGGAAAAACTCAAATAGGAACACTTCTTCACATACAGATCTTGCATTCAGAAATTCCAGACATTAATTCCTGCAGCAGAGCATTGCATCCTAGTGCTGGACCTATAGGTACCAATGCCAAATCAGAAATCTCTGCTCCAGAAGACTGCTGGACAATCTGAAGAACCTCTGCCTTGAAAACTTTGCTCCTTGCCTTCAGAATGCAACCAGTACACTGCCTGTAAAGTCTGAGGACAGACCATCACTGAACCTACCAGTATGAAGCCTTTAGGATCTTGATTGTAAATGTGATTCTATTTCTTTTCCTGCAAGATTATGAAACATATACATTAATCTGTTTATCAATGTTTATTTCAAGTGGCATTTAATCAAAAGACAGTCTATTTTCATTAATTAGTGAACTGAATTTTATATCAATTAGAGAAAAGAATTGCCTTCATAACACTCTCAACTAGCTGTTAGGGACTATTACACAGTTGACAGAGGAAAGTAATGCAGAAAATTTTGGAGAGCTCTAATACTTATTCTGAAATAGGTTTTGTGCTGAGAGCTGGACAGAAAGTTTTTTTCCTGGAAATCACTTCATACTAAGAATAAACTTCGTGGAAGAGTTATTACACCAGAGTCTTTTCCAACCTAAATGATTCTATGATTCTCACAGTGTAAAGAATTACATGCCAGACTGGGGGCTGAAGAGGACCTTCTCCATGAATCAGCATTATTTCCATTTTCCTTTCACTATTTTGGGTTTTGCAGGTCTTTCCAGATACATTTTAGAATCAGTAGACATTCCATAATCAGAAAAGCAGGACTTAAGTCACCTTTCAAAAATATTCTACTTATCTACACATACTTTTTGACATCTTTAATCACAAAGTTGACTGTGGAAAAGGCATCATATTGCCTATCATAAATAGCAACACAGGGAAATCTGCAAACCCACAATCTTTTCTAGTACTAAAAATAACAATGTTCTTGCTGTCAGAGTTTTTATGTTTATGAGTCTTTGCTCATACAGAAATATTTTGTGGCACTTACACAGCATGTAACATCACCTGAAGTTACTACTGTAACTCTAGAGAACAACAGTGTGAGGAACAGAGTCCTGTACCACCAGAATTACTGCTGATACTGTTCAAACACGGATTGGCATCATGTAACAGACTTCCAACCTGGACCAAAAAACACCTGACAGCACCACTTCTGCTGGCCTAATCCTGCTTCAACTGAAACCAACTGTTCTCTGGTCACAGATAATATCATACCTACAGCTGCTGGGAGACCTCTCTTCTGAAGTCCTCACGGTTAAGACTAGGAATGAGAAAGTTAGGTGTGGCCTAATAAAATATAATTTGATACTCAAATCTTTATGGACTATTAAAAAGAGTTAGCTGCTGCTTTTTCTCATCTTGCACAACAAACCTCTAGCTATATTACAGCATTACTGACTTTCTATACTTGAATTTGAAAAAAAAAATAACATAAAAATCTTGTCATGATTAAAGGTTGACTTAAAATGGTTTTGTATCTATAAAGTATGATAAGCCTTGAATATTTTTCTATAATCTGATTTTTTAAAATTAATTTCTCTTTACTTTTCTATCAAGTTCAATAGGACTTTTCCACATGTGATACCACAATAAGGACTAGAACCCAAACTCCTTGATTTTACACCCTCAGGATGTCCTCACGTCTGGTCATATCCTTTGCACTCTATGTAGTAGCTTTCAATTTTTAGTTTTAAATCTATTTCTCAGTATACTGGTTCAGCTTTCATTTAAATTGTCCAGAGAAATCAATAATATTAAGGTCATCTTAAAGACAACTTAACGTGTCCCAGAAATTTATATATAAAACTCATGAGAAGATAATGAAAGGTCTTCCTTAAAAATCACAGTGGATTGGGAAATGTGGATTGACAGGTTATAAATGTTATTTCTCAATAACAGCCACACTCTCCTTTCAATGACTTTTCTTTATGAAGATATTTCATCACATACCTACACAGTGATTTTTAGCTTAATTCCACTCAAACCACTTCATTAAGTTGAAATCACATCAAATTCACATGTTCTGAGAACAGATAGATTATACCTAATTTCAAACAAAGCCACACCTATGCATTTCTGTGAAAATCCCCACATAAACTTTATAGCTCAAGCTCACCTCATTATTGCAACAGCAATAGAGATACTTTTTTTCCATGTTTCCTGCTGACTTCCTAGGTCAACCTAATAAAGCCTTCACAGTCTCTATCACAACAACAAGAGCAGGAATATGGGGTTCTTTTATGAAAATGTAGAAATGAAAATATAATTTTTACTTAAAAATTGTTGCTCTGAAAACATTCTGGAGAAAATTTCCTGTCTCCTATTCACCAGGTAGTATCTTAGTCTTTAGGGGCACTTTAGGGAGAAAGATTTTACTGCAAAAATAAATCTGTTCCTTTTTAATCCCTTTTTAAAATTAGATTATTGAAAACCAGAGTTTAACTATAAATTTTTAATTTACTTTGATTAAAAATTACGTGGAAAAAGTGCTGTTGCCAATTAAACTGGAAGTACATACTAGAATATCAGCTTTCCTGGAAACAGTAGATTACTTTGGCATACATTATATTCAGCACCACATCAACAAGTACACTGTAATTTATT
This sequence comes from Myiozetetes cayanensis, assembly GCF_022539395.1. Taxonomy (NCBI): domain Eukaryota; kingdom Metazoa; phylum Chordata; class Aves; order Passeriformes; family Tyrannidae; genus Myiozetetes; species Myiozetetes cayanensis. Next base: position 16,190,210 of record NW_026086937.1, read on the forward strand.
TAGTTTCCTTACACATGGAGCAATTGATATTTTTTGCCTTAAGAATTCATTTTTTATTTTGCTTATAGACAGCTTCTAATTATGTTAACCCAGGCTCCCTCATATCCCTTCCTGAAGAGGTAAGAAACACCATGTGCCATGACTACAACTAGAAAATGGAGCATGTCCACTGGCTGGCCACTTGCTGCCAAAAAGGCTGTATAGGTTTGCAATCTGCCCAACTTTGAAATCAGTTTGGACTTACTTGTCCTGCCATCAATCTTCACAAAACTTTCAGGAGTACACATATTTAATACTGCCACATTTCTTTCAAATCTGGTTTGAGCTTCACCAACAAGTGTCAAGGTGCTGGGCACAGGCATATAAAGAGGCAGCATCACAACACAAGTGAGCCAAGCTACAATTTCATAAGAGGTTCACATCAAGACATCTGGAATCAGCTTCTTCCTTTGTTATTTATACCCTCAGGATTATTCATTTGAATTTATAAGCTGCTGGGAGACCCTGAGAAAGAAGATGCTGTGAAAGTAATAAGCACGTTTATCAGTCTGTTCTTATTCAAAACAGCGCCTACATAAACAAGTCAGACAGTGAAGGTTCCCTCTATGAGCACGAAGCTGGGATTCCCCACCCCTCGTGCAGAATTTGCATCCACCGTGAGGTAACCTGGACAATCAGGACTTTTTACTGCCAGGGGACAGGCACCCTTCAGGCCAGAGAGCAGGCTGGGGGCAGAGGATGGTAAGGACATTCACAGCATGCATTGCCTGTTTCTCACTGATTCAAGAGGTCTAAAACTTGCAAACAGTAACAATGCACATATTCTCCCAAGAACCTGCTGTTGTCTAGTCCCAATTTCTCTGAAGGGTGTTCACAAAGATAAGCTTTGCTTTAATTTTAGACTGTAGAGGTTCTCGTTGGTTTGCACAGGGTGTGGCCACTCAGAATTTAGGTAAGTCTTCAGGTTCTGCTGGCAAAGCTCAGCACAGCCAGCCCTCAGGAATAAACCAGGAAGGAAAAGGATCTTGGGCAAAGGTGGACGACAGCCCCAGCAGGAGGTCCTCAAGAGAAAAATCAAGAGATGTGTGCACAAGGTGAGGTTGTTAGGGACTGAAACTCCCTTGTCAGGTTTAAGTATGTTATTATCTTGCATCTTTGCAAGGAAGTTGCACATCATGTCCTTTAAGGTGCTTCTCCCGTCAACAATTACTGTATCTTCATGAACAGCTGGAAAAATCCACAGATTTCTGATTTTCTCATGGGAAAGTATTTAAAGATTAGATTTAAAGAATATTGTTTGAACTTGACAAAACTTTCACCTCCCACCCTATGTTTCTTCCCTTCCACCTTTTATGTATTTTTCATGTAATATAACCCTTCTTATATTTTTATATTCTTTAGAAAGTTATAAGTGAGCATTGTATAGTTACCAGAAACCTAAATCATGAAAACACATAAAATGTATTCAGTTAGGAAACAGTTACACCTTTCAAGAATACTTAGGGAAGAACTGTTCCAAAATGGAAAGTATTGGAAGGATAATACAACACAACGTGATAATTAAACCAAAGTTTAATAGCTACTTCAGGTATACTCTAACACATGGCTGATATTGTTTCATGGTAAAATTGAAAAAGATTTTTTTTTCCCCACACTTTTACACTACCAGCTACATGGAAAACAAAAAATTTTAAGTTATAATTAATTTTGAAACTATTGAATTTATATATTTTTTTTTTACCCAACTTAGTATGATAGAAAAATTGTAAAACTCATTCTGTTCGTATTGCTTCTAATATTTCATTAGAAAACTCTACTGTGCTGCCAATAGAGCAGCACTGAAGAAGCTGTCAAATTTCTAATGCAGCTTTTTCACTTTAAGAAATACCAAACTGTGGTATTTTCTCTATCATCTAATTCCATTATTTTTATATAACAGATGTTTGTTAGTGTTCTTCAAATGCATTCTGTGCTGAGCACTGCCTTCAATTAAATATTCAAAGACACTGTTAAGATCATCCAGTCAGATCTCTTCTGTGGTCTGGGCCATATAATTTCAGTTATTCCTGCACTGAGCCAAATAACGTGTGTTTGTGACTGCCTCGTCTCTTCTCGCCAGAGAGAGTGTATTTTCCTTTCTTTTCCAGTAATATCCTGATTAATATATCTTCCCCTCTCAAGTTTGGTTTTCATTGTGACATATCATTTTGCTTCAGTAGGTAAACATATAAAATGTATATCCAAAGTCAGGTTTGAAAGCCAATGTAACAACTGACCTATTACAAACAATGGGTCTTCTATAGTGGGTAGCTTTGCCAGGATTAGTGTGTTTCGATGAGATAATCAACTATGCATTTTGTGACCAGCTCACTCACATCCTGGCAAAACGATCTTGCTGGGAGGCAGACTGCATGCTTCACTACCAGGAAATGGACAATGACAGATAGTCTGCATTTCCATTTACACGTATCCTTAATTGTTGTCACTGAAAAAGACGTGCCAGATAGTGACACAACAGATCATTCAAAATAAGTTATGTATTCATGTTAAGCGTTATTTATCTAGACTGCAAAGGAAAACAAATATTGCTCTTTCTTCCCCCCTTCCTAATTAGCTGATTGTTTCAAATGCTTTTTGTTAGGGATTCAGCAATTTATGTTCTTTAAGCTTGTCATAAAGATAACACTTATTATGAACTATGCTAAGAATACAGTCCTAATTCAGCTTCCTTTCTTTTCTGGCTCCACCATAATGAAGATGTTTGCAGGATTCATTTATTTGATTCTGTCCAGGGAACCTCATGAAATGTATTTAAAAATAAACACAATAAAACACCCTTGCTCAAAACATTGCTGGCATTTTTTTGTGTGTGACATCCTAATAACAGTGATATGGAGTCCTGTTAAAATTCGGTAAAAGAGAAAAAAGCTGCATTAGCAGATAGGAAATTGGAAAAGAATAGTCTAGCTAACGCTATTAAAGAAAAGCTGAAAATTATAGTATAAAACAACCTCATTAAGACAGCTTTTAAAAGGTAAACAAAAGAAACCCCCAAATCCCTCAAGATTAGAGACCATAAAAGTAACTTTTTAAAAACAACTGCATAATGAAAGATAGCCATTACTAACACTGGAGACCTTCTGAATAAAAATAGTGTAGAATGTAGTTGTTGTTAATAAAAATAATTCTGGTTTTAATTTCCTAAGTCAAGATCACTCATCTTGACCACATCATGAAGTGCACAAGGACTTCCTCAGTGAGGGAGAAGAGATGCTTTGGGTTCCCACATACCAACTCTAATCCTCCACTCTGCCCTCTTCAAAATTCTCAGTGGCCATAGTGCCATCAAAAGCAGAAATTAAACAGATCTGCCAAAGGTCCTAAACTAGAAAAGTCTCGTCAGCCTGAAGAGAGTTTTAAATGGGCTATGTGTAATTCATGGAGCATAACACAGCAACATGATGTACAGAACAGACCTGCTCTGTATTAATCAAAGTCAGTTAAAAAAATATAAATCTCACTGCTTTGATAAATATAATCTAGTTTCAATACATATTTGCCACAGTTCTGATTTTATACTTTATTTTCTGGGTAAAATCACTTTTCATGACAATCAGTGAAACAGCCTATTTCCACAATTCCTTACAGCCCAGCAGGCAGGCCTACCTCTACAGCCCCGTTAATTATGAATCCTTTCTGTGATGCTAATAGATTATTCCACTTTGAATGAGCATCCAAAATTATTTAGTAACACCTTGTTTAATATGACAGTTTTGTGATTTTACGTATGAAATAATTTGCTTTAAAAAGTATGAAAAAAAATAAAAGAGCTTTCACTTGTGCCATCAGTTCTTTTACCAGCAACACTGGGAGCAAGTCATTAATTTTGGGGGATTTTTTTGGACAATTCAGCTGACATCAGCTTACCTATATTTCCACCAGGTCACTACACACAGGTACTATGGATGGGACAACAGATGGCCCTGCAAATCAATTTTGCATATATGCAATATAAACACAGTCAGTGTCAGCCCATAGCAGGTTCCATGCCTGAATAAGTAAATTGTTTTTCATCTTTAGTGAAAACAGAATGCAGCTTAAATCTGGTTTGATTTTTATTCCCACTAGTTTTAGTTTTGACTGTAAAAATCCTTATTCTTTCACCATATCATATGGTCTGACTTCAGAAATTATTAGTATCTACTCATTCCTCAACCTTTCAAAAACCATATTTCTTACAAAAGGATTCAGACATCTAACTTCATACAGGAACATTCTTGTTAATGCATCAGCCAACTCCAAAAACAACAGCTTCCATAATGGACCATTACACTGACTAATCCAGTTTCTGCTTTATTGGCATGAAGCTGATTGTGGTCCATTCCACACTACCTGGAAAACAGATAAGTTCACTTTGAAAGCATTTAAACTGCATTGCATGGCAGAATGCAAGGTTTGTAATTGGAAGTAAAATTGTTAGAGAAATGAATAATATAATAGCACTAATATAAAAGTACAAGGCTCAGATTAGAGACTGCTGCACTCTAATAGCCATATAGATGAATTTTGTTCTCCTGTCACTTAGCAATCCCATTTCAGTGAAAGATGTGGGAATTAAACCCCCTTGAAAACCAAGCCATTAACCCTTGCCTCAGTTTACCCAGTTGCAGTGTCTTATGGTAAAATATAGATGTAGTTTACAACAAGAGGGCATTGAAGAATTCCCTCTTTTTCTTCTATTATTCTCTTCTAGTATTAGAGAAAAAGCTTTTGTAGAGTACTCAAACATACTCTAGGAACAGATAAAGGACTCCCTAAATTGGTCTAGACAAACTTATTGCTTCCAGCTTATTGACTCTTTTCAAGTGGCTTCAATTTCCTGTGCCATTTCAGGAATAACCTAGGGAAAGAATGATGGATTGGTTGAACCATATCCCTGGCACACCTATGTCACTCAACATTTGATACCAGGGGGTCCCTAAACTGTTCAGATGAAGTATCTTTAGAAGGCTAAGGACAGGCCAGCTTATATTTACTCATTAATGTAACTGGGTATTTCCTGATATCACAAACACCATCAAATAAGTTAATGACACTAAAACTCAGTGGGAATTGCCAGTTATCCATTTACTGGTCTGCACAAAGATCATTAGGACATGCTAGCAAGGAATGAAGGTCAATGGACAGATTTGCATTTACCCACCTTTCTAGAACCATTAGATCAAAACTTGCTACACATAAACAACTTCACTGGCAAAGGGGAAAATCCTTTGCACTTCCATTGCACTCACAACAGAAACATAAGAATCTTTGATACAAGAATCTTCATTTCTACCACAGCCCCTCTTGATCCACTGAGCTAAAACAGATTGCAGGACACAATCATCACACCCCCCTTTTTCTAACAGGTTGCCATGAAGGCCAATTAATGGCATATTATTGCAGGCCCTATATTCCACTTAGCAAACAGCTGCATTCTGACTAGAATATAGTTATGATATTAATGTAATTACATGTTCTATATATAATAGACATTGTAGATCATATAATAACATAATAGTGCCACAAGAGTAGAAGTCCGGAAAGTCTGCACAGCTATTTCTTAATTTATTTTCTGAGCCTGATTTTCTCACTGTTCTGGCTCCCTCCATCATGTTGAGGTAAAAAGCAACACTCACCCAGGCAAGGTCACAAGAGTCCTCTACGAGAAAATGGTGCACCCCAACCTGCATCACACCTGGCGAGCTGGATGCAATCCTCCATCAGAACCAGACAACTCTCCACCAGCTCAAGGGCAGAAAGCAGCAGAGAGGTGCCTCCAGACTCCTCAAACATGAGCTTGCTATCTCTGCAACACTCTCAGGCTGACTACACTAGAAACAAGAGAACAACTCCACGAAATAAACTCTCATGTAATTCCCCACATCATTACTGATGGACTAACCAAGTCGTCTAAAAGAATTTCCCCCCCATTCATTGAGCTTTGCGTAAAATATTCAGCCCTCGCGGTGCAAGAACAATACAAATGGATAATCAGGGGTATTGATTTCATAATGATTAATGGATATTGTACAGTATCTTTTTGCACTCTGCTTTCCTTACACAGCCAAGGCTTCCACTAACGTCACGGGGAGTTTCTCGAGTGTAGAGTGCTGGACTAGGTAATTGTTTTTGCACTTAAGGGCATCTTGCTCCGTTTGTTTTGTGCATAATAAGAGCTCATACTTGTACAGTAATTTAGCATTTCTGAATAAACAGAAATTGTGATTCATAATTCTCTATCTTCTTGCCCTCATTTCTTAAAAAAAAAAAAAAATAAAAATTGAGTCACTGTTGTTTAATCCGATAATTATGCAAACACTAAATCTTACACTGGAGGAGAAAATGTTAACACATATTGAAAAACCAAAATGCGTAGAACTATAATCTGTATGATAAAATGCATTACTCCGTTTAAAAGGATTGTTTTACAGAAGCAATTAACAATCAGCAATCATACAGTTCAGCCCGGTGTTTTGATGCCATCTGTTGGAGTAAGTCTTCACATTCCCTCGAATGAAGCTATAATTTTCCGTTTATGATTTCATTAGATGCATAGAGTGTAACAGCCACAGAAAGAAAGAGGATTTCACCAAACACTTTCATTTTAGAAAGAGCTGCTCTAAACATTTTTGTGTGACACAAATCTTTTCCTAAGAGGACAGGAAGTTGGTAAATTTGCAGTCATTCCCAGAACTCACTAACATATTCTGGTGTTTAAAGAAATGTTTTGGAGGCTTTATTTCCTATTAGCAAATCTATGAAAAATTTATTTTATAAACATGATACATTTCATTTCACCGGAAAAACTGCAGTAAAACGCATTCAGAAAAGAAAATGGGTATTTTTATTCCTTTCCAAAAACTAGTGATTTTTTTTTCCAATGGAACAAAGTTGTTATTTTACATATCTCCCAAAAATACATTTGCCCATTTTATTAATCCATTAAATACTTGATTAAATCTTTGGGGGATTTTTTAATACACTAGGGGGAGCTCGATCACTACATTGTACACAAACAATTAGCTCAAACAAAGTTTAACTCTCTAAGAAGATCTTCTAAAAATAGCCTTATAAACAGCTCTAGCTGATAAACACACATATTTCTATATGACAGGACTGAAGGCTCACAATATACCAGAGAACATTAAGCAAATAATAGAAGTCATATAAATAAATTAAAATTACTCTTAGTCATTTTTAGTATTATATTGTTATTATTATATAGACTTCTCTAGTGTATCCAAAGAGGAAAAAAATCAAACACAAACAAACAAAAAACCACAACACCTCAAAAACAACCTAAAATAATCCTGTTTTTCCTCCTAGTACCACACATCATGCTGATTCACCTTTATAATGCTGGCCCTTATACTATTTATTCAACAATAGCATAAGCAATGCTGCTACTCTGAATACTTAACTATTAAATTTTTCTTCTGCATTATTACTCACCAATTACACAGAATGTTTTGCTTAAAGCAGAAGGAATAAATTCTGATTTTACTTATTGTGTGCCTACAAGTTTTAACCTTCTAAAATGAACCAATTTGTAAATTTTTTTTTCCTTTTTTTAAAAGGCTTTAATCAGTTTATTCTGATAGCAGGAAAACTTCATTCCTAAAAAGAAAAAAAAAAAGACTTGACCTGGTAAATCATGATTTTAATTGTTGATTCCTTTCAAGTATTGTGGTGAAAATTGCCCACTCAGCTGCAGTTTTCAAAATCAAGAACAGACTACTGTACATGGTTGTACAGTCTTAAAAAAAACTACTAGTCCAACCACCCCAATTCTACAGGTGCCAACTGAATGTCCATACTACAGTTTTTTTCAAGAATACATTTTCCAAGAACTGAGTATTTGACAGAAGTGCATTCTTTTAAATAAAGGAATGCATTTTAGTACTAAAAAGAACGGTAAAGGTAAGCAACAGTATTGATCTTAATAACCACCATTTAATTTTACTATTTTACTACTTCTTTTGCATCTCCTACTCTCTATTCACTACCTTTTTTCTTTTTTTTTTACTCCACCCCTCACCAGCAGATCACGTCATCACTATTTCCAGTTAAACCTCCAGCTGAAACTCCTAGATGTTGCTTTTAAAGTTTTTTATTAAAATTATTATTTAAAGACACTAGAGGGGAAAGGGTGAAAAGGTCACACAGACTGAGGTCCATTCAGTCTGGTCTGGCTTGGCCATCCCAGAGGGGTAATGACGGAAAGAGGATTATGAAGTGGCTGTGCAGCAGTTGCTGCCTCCAGCTTAGATGTGATGTTTTACCTGGTTGATTTCTTTACAAACCAAGATTCAACTCCGACATGAACAGCAACATGTATCTCAAAATATCACCCTTAAAATCGAATGAAAAGTCGATTTGATCTCATCTGTGTCATCCAGAAACAAATCTGATGTGACAGAGCGAGATGCTGGGAATATTCAAGAAGTAATACAGCATTTTACTGATGAATATGAATCAACACCTATGAAAGAAGGAAACTGTGGAACTCTTAAGAGTTTCCCTGGATAACATTTGTCCATTGCCCCCATGGAGTATTAGATTGACAGTTGCAGAAATATTTGCAGTAGAAAGTACCTTGAACTCTTTTGGAAACTTATTAAAAAATATATTAATGCTACTACCAGTACTTTTACCAAACTGCAAATACTCTACAAATACTCTAAATGCATATACAGCAAACAGCACATATGTATTTTACTTTCATTGCTGTCCTGTCCTCACTCTGCACTACAAGAAACTTGTCCCACAGTCCACAGGATGAGCACCTATACACTTTATTAAATTAAAAAGTTACAAATTTTGACAGAAGATCGGTGCTGATGACAGAGGCTTAAAAAGGCAAATATTATTTGAGTTGAACTGCCAATATTTTTTTCCTGTGCTTATACTCTACTGCAAAAGGAAATGTTCCTAATTTCAAGAGATCTAGTGATTGACTGGTTGAACCTATCACCTTTCATTACTAAAAAAGGACAAGGTAATTTTCATGTCTTAATTCATTAGCAAAAATAAGAAGTTATTCAGTATATATAAGCACACAGAGAGCAGGCAGTAAGGGTAACCTCATGAGATTTTTTTTTAGGACAAATAAAAACCAAATAAAAGCTGGTCCTACACTGAAATGATTCCAGGGATTCATAGTTCATCATCATTCAACAAACTAATTGCACAAATGTTAATGCCACAAGTTTTTAGTAATTGGATAGTATATCTCACCATGAAATGTTTCAGGCATGTTCTACTTCTGTGGAAGACCAAACATTGTAGGGAGGCAAATACTGTCCATCACGACTATTTTATATTGCCCAGCCACTCAGAGGAGTTTTGCAACTAAAGCAGTTTAAGTTCTTTGATGAAACAAAATAAAGTTTTCAGTCTCCAGAATTAAGAACTTCTCACAGATCAAGAATGATAAAGAGTATGTGATTACAAAAGCTATTATGAGAAGATGTTTCAAGTGATACATATATATATATATATAAATCACTACTTAAAAATAAGATATTTTGACTATGGTCTGAATTTCAGCTTGTTTTGGAACAATGTCCTGTGTCTGTTCACCATCCTTTACCAACAGTAACTCTTGGCTATCAGTAACCTTCACTCACCTAGCCTATCACATACAAAGTTACAACTTGACTTTTGGGGGTGAGAGAAAGAGAAATTAAAAGGTCAAACTTTTAAAAATCTCATATCGTGAGCCAAGTTTTTAAAAATCCCCAAAACCACAAAACTGAACTGTATAAAGCATTTCAATAAAATTCTGTGCTAAGATCATGAAATAAATGCCTTAATAATTCCTTACAGGTTGTTCTTGGTGCCTTTTCCTCAGCGTTACACCAGGAGGTCATGTTTTGCTGCTTATTTAATATTAATTTTAAGTACTTGGAAGAAAATGCTTCCAGGGATACAGCCCTACAATTTCATTCTCTATCCCAGAGAAGCCACTATTTTGAGATAAAAGTGGTATCTATCTCACAATGACTCCCCGTACAAGGTGAAAAGTTTTGTCCCAGTTTACAAACTTCTACCAAAATGCTTTAATTTCTGGATTTTCCTCTGGATTTCTTGGTTAACAATGAGATGAACAGGAATAGCTGCTCCCTGGGAAGAGCATTACAAATGCCTTCCCACAGATACTGCATTTCATGGCAACTCATGTCAAATTAAACACACTGTCATGTGGTTCATTGCCCCAGTGAAATACCTGTAGTTTCTAAGTTCTTGTTCATAGTTTACAAGTTCTTGTAAACAGAAAGATGGTAAACAATGGGCACAGACAATCAAAGCTACTCACAGGTGCTGTAAAGGTAAAGATGAAGGTAGGAAAAATATCCTGCACAGTAAATGGCATTTCACCAAAATGAGAAGGAGGAAAGTACAAACTTCAGGTGAGCAGCAGCTGCTGCATTCTTTCCTCTCTTCCCAGATTCTGTTTGAGAAGTAGAAAAAGCAGAGAAAGCTGATATGCTCTGTCATTAGACCCTACATACTGAAACATTTAAGCCTATAAACAAATCTCCTGCATGTAATGAAAAAAAAATAAAATAATGTAACTTGAGCTACCTCTAGGCTATGTGTGTGGACCATAGGAAGCACATTTACTGTGTACCAGTAGCAGTGCACAAAAGCACTTTTGGCTACCAGAGGAGGAAGAAAAAGTGCTTAACTACTGCCACAACAGGCATCATGTAATCAATACGTTCTGAGTAGAGGCACATTATCTTCAAAGGCAATGCTTGAAGATCAAGACCACTGGTTCATTTGAATTAACCTCCAGTGAAAGTCACAGGTGGGGCACTTGCTCCTCTTCCTGTTGCTCTCATCCTGGACAGCTCCTAAATGAGGGCAATGGGTTTACTCTAGCAAAAGAAGTTTCCAAAAAAATTCGCTCATCAGATGAAGATTCTGACGACTTTTACTAATTGAAGCAAAAGTGACAAGAAAAATAAAGAGATTTAACATTCCCTTAAAAAAAAGAAATAAACTGCTTAAAAAGTTTCACAGATTTTAACACCAAATCATACTACGGCATCCTGAAGTTTCAACATGACTAGTCACTTGATCTTTTCTTAAAACTGTAACAATTCTTTACTAATTAGTAGTTGGTTGGATTCAATAACTATTATGATAGTCTTTTCCACCCATTAGAGCATGTGCTGGATGAGGGGAAGTGGACAAGTGAGTTCTTCCCATAACCTACATCATAAATATCTACAGGAACACCTCCTACTTATTCTGACATAGGTGATAGATAACGGTCTCTAATTTTAGTTGAAAGCAAAAATCCCAATTTCACTTCCAAAATGTTTTAGCATTCACTTTAAACAATTTGTATTACCCTGTCCCACAACTTCTTTTGCCAGATTAAGCCTGTTATAACAGAGCTGAGAGAAGGCAATGGGGTTTTATTCCTCACATGAACTTCATGTAGCATTACAGTGTAATAATCCAAACCCACCACAGAGTTCATTGTTGGCTACCAAATATTCCTGTCTGGCAGAGTCAGTCCATCAGTGGGAGCTTAGGTATAGAAATATATGACCAAGTCTTATAGCTGGCTTTAATTTATCTAGGGAATCTCTTATTTATAGTATTTGAACAAACTTCAAGAGGATAGAAAGGATAGTTTGTATTTCAGAAGTTGTTCAACAAAATGGCTCTGACAGTTAGAAGAATAAATTCTATTGGCGTGTGATTCCACCACTGTGTAGCTTCTACCATTAGCACCATCTACTATTAATCATCTTAAATATCACCTAACATCTACATCAGCTGAGAATAAAATAAGTCAGATGTCTAAATCTGGTCCATGGCAGATACTCATCAGCATAAAGAAACCTGCTCCATGACTGCATATTAATGACATTCTATGTTCATGAATGACTTCAAAATCAGAAAGATACAAATCAAGGTGCAATTTGCAGAAGTCAGTTTTTCTATTATTTTTTCTTTGTTTGTTTTGAGTTTTTTCTTGGTTTTTTTTTCTTTATTTTTTTAAGACATACCCTGTCAAGTGTATTACATAGGTAAATCTGCACAAGAAATTGTATTTCATACACTCAATTTTAGTAGACTCAATGTCTCCTATGAGTGCAGAATTCATCTAAAATTGTTACAAAAGAAAAATGCATTTGTGATCTACTGAAAATATAAGAACTCACTAGACAAAAAAGAACCTTGAAATCAAACTCCGAAATTTCATTTAAGGACTTCTAAGATTATAACCACTCACATGTACAGTCTTGATAAAAATCAAGCAAATACACACAGTGAAATAATCATGAAAATATTGCTAAAAGTGAAATTTTAACCAAAGGCATGTGTAATAGCTTTATCTTTTGACTCTTTGCTGAAATACCTCAGAAACATGAGCGATCAGTTATTCCCCATACAGGAAATAACAACAGGTTAGGTACTTGTTGAACCAAAAAACATAATCTGTCTTATAAACAAGGTAACGAACATGGTTGTAGAATACCTAAATTTCACATAACAGGAAATATCTGTACCAAGCAATTTCAGTTCCATTCAGTATTTCAAATGATTTTAGATTCTGCTTTTTGACAAGATGACTCAACTTGACAAAGAACAGAAGAATGCTATTTACCTTCACTTTCTTTTCTGCTGGCAGAAACAAAATCTGATCTAACTTATTTTCCTTAGTCGCTTTAAACAGTCAATCTTTTCCCTGAAAACTTTATGGATAACAAACAGCCTCATTTAGCAGCTGAAGTAAAAGAATATGTCAGTAAACATAAAATCTTCCACACTCTGAGAAGAACTAATGCAGACAAGATGCAGGCATTGCAATTAAAGCAACAGCAAAAATAATCTTCGGACGCTTCGTGTTCAGGTTACAGGGGACAAGGTCTTCTGTCAGATACACACAGCACTCAGAACAGTGTTTGGTGATCACTGGTCTAAGCAGTGACAGAGCATGGCACTGAAATTACATCCTTGCTTATGGAACACAAGCAAGTCATAACACGCTTTTCAGCTGGACTTGCAGCTCAAGCATCATCCGGTTCCCTCTCACAAGGTTTCCGGGAAAAAACACAGACCAAATAGAAGTCTCATAAAACACATCACATCCATTGCATTAAAAGGCTCAACTGAGACGTTCCTCAAGCTTTTAATTTTGGTAAGAACATAACTAAGCTTAAAACACAAGTCTCTTATTTGCCCAGCGTTCAGGAAGCTGAATAATGAATGGACGTCGTCCCTTCCTCAAATGCACACAGAATTCGTGCTGCAAGACAGTGGGGCTACCACGGTATATCAACATTTTATTCACTCTTTAAAACATGAATATTTAAACAGAAGACATTTTTCCCCATGCAGAAGCCTAAATAGAAGCTCTTATCAGAAATAGTAAAAGCTGTTATTTTTTTTTTCAAGAGGTTTTAGACTGTATAGAGATAGTTACATACACAGGCATCTCAAATGAGAGGGCACCACACATACATGTAATTGGTTGCCTTTTCTTTTTCCTCGGCAGTCTGTACAAAACGTGAAAATGTGCCTGCTTCTGACTAGCCATTAAAAGGCAGTGGTTGCACCATACTGTGATTTGGGGAGCTGAAGAAAATAGCCAGAACTGACTGATATCTGATAAACAGTAACAGGAGTCAGTTTATTGCACCAATCGTTAAATAATGGTGCTGATTATAAGGCTGCTAACTGCAGATGCTGTAATTGTCTGTCATAAATCTTAGTCATTTGTGACAGGAGCACAATGAAAGAGAGCATCTGCTTGAGGGCAAATGACTTCTGATAAATATCAGCTCTGCTAAAATGTACTTGGATGTGTCTCAATATTTTGGAGAGCCATTCATGTTGCTTCCACAAATGTGAAGTTATTATTGGTTTGTATTGATTTTGCCACCTTGGGTTTTTTTTTTTTTTCCTTTTTAAAGAGACAGAGTCGGAGAGTGACTCAAGGTTGAGTTGAATTGAATCTCAGCTCTTTATCTGATCTACTCATTCCTCTCAAATGCATGTTTGAGTGGGGAAAAAAAATAATTGCACTTTTTCAGAAGATTGCTGTGCAGAAACACAGCCTGGAAAATTCAATATGTAGTTCAGGTTTTTATTTTCTCTCTTAAAGCAACTTCTTACTAAAGGAAGAGAAACACTTTTAAAGATTTTTTTTTCTTAACATAATATTTTGAAAGGATTTAAAGTTGTTGAAGTAAGAGCCAAGTAAGCTATTTCTGGAGAGTAATAAAATACAAACTCAAAAAGCTATCCAAAATTAATTTTTTTTGTTTGTTTTCAGAATAATTAGCAACATTTTGTTTTCCTGTCCAACCTATCACAATACAACAAAGCCACATAAGTTCTTCTACCCTATCCCTTACTGAACAGTTCTTTAGTTCTTAATTTTATAAATGCTTATCATTCAGCAGGCTATTGCAGTCTAATTTCACCATCACTGAAAGTGGTGCACGCACCAATTAATATTTAAATATGTATTTCTTGGTGATATTCTTAACACATCACCAAATATTTTCACAAGTATAGGCAGTAACTCTGAAATTTAAAATTGAAAATTCTACTGGTAACTGACTGTTAGAATAGATAATGGCTTTCTCTTCCAGTAATCCCTTGTTTAATTCAATGATTGGTGCTTAAAATTTGCAACAAATTAATTGGATTCTACTGGCAGTTGTTTCCTTCACTGCACAACTGCACATGTTGCCAAAACAGGTGCAACTCACATGTTACATCTGCAAAACCTGCTGGAGCAAATCAGTTGCAGCCACCTGAAAGGAGCCCAACCCACATCATTTATAGGCCAGGGCACCACCTTGAGGTTACACAGTGCTTGGTGTAAAGAATAAAGCTGAAAAGCACAAATGCAGTGAAAAATACTATTTTCTACTCTTTGAATAACTTTAATAGGGGTTAAAGACAATTACAGCCTAGAACCCTACCCGATCACCCAACCTGTGTCATTGGTGAGGTTCAGACTTGGAGGTTTGCAGCAGAACCCCCATCACTCGATCCAATAAAGTGGCAACAGGAGCATCACCACCACCCCTCACGTGGCCCAGCAACTGCAAACTAGTTAAAGGACACGAAGGGCAGAGGACCCCACATGACATCTTTTGCCCAGAGGTAAATGGGAAATTTCTCACCTGCATAATAAATTAATTAAAAAAAAAATTTAAAAACCCTAAACAGCAAAATAAAGGAAATAAAGGGCAATGAGCAGGTAAACAATTTTCATAGCTGTCTGATGTGAGCAGTAGCAGTTCATGAAGGTACGTGATAAGGTCCACACCATTTGTAGTATCCAAAGAAATGAGGTTACTAGAGTTAGTGGGGCAAAAATCCCTAACTGGAGTGCCATGGAGGACTGTTAAAGTACCAAGTCAATGAGCAATAAAATGGCCAGTGAAAGTAATTATTGATAAAAGTTAAGATATAGTTGTGAAGACCAAACACTCTCCTTTCACCTGTGCATACAGAGGTTCCCAGGAGGCTACTGCCATTTGGTCACAGAAGAAATTCTTTTATGAAAACACCAACCCAATACTCACTTGCAGTCAAAAAAGTCAGCCAAACATTGTGAATATTTTAAGAAAGAGAAAAAATTAGGAAATCATGTGGTGTTTCTGTTTCTTCACTACTTGATGCAGTTCTTTGCTTTCCCTCCCCAAATTATGTAACAGAAACAGCAAAGACCTAAAGAAGACAACAAAGATTGTCAAGTCTGGACAGGAGTCTAGGGATGAGGGTTATAAAAAAACTACAAAATTCGAGATAATTTTTACGAAATATGAGATACAGCAGCATAAAAATCCATTGAAGGTTATTGAAAAAACCCTGGAAGCCAAGGAAGTAGTTTGAAGTAGTATTATGGTGTGAATGCCTTGTTCTTACATTCTGTCTTGGGTCACTTATCATAAATAGTATAAAAAGGACTTTGGGTAACAATGACCTTGATAAAAAGAGGTTTATAGCAAATGATGATTTTGCTTAATCTATTAGTCAAAAGGAATCCCTCCTCATGTTAAGGCTGCCCATGAACACAAAGAAAATGAATGTTAATATTTAAAAAAAAAAGAAATTGTTTTAATGGTTTATTGTATTTTGTCCTCAAGGAACATTTTCATCCTCTAACTCATCTTTAAAGATCTATTAGTCACAAATTCACCTTAGAAAAGTTTGTTTTGTGTCCTTCCTTGAGTAGTTTCTTTATTTTCCCCCATCACTATTCCTATTTACAATACACTGTTTTAGCCTCCCCCTCCCAGTTCCCAGATAAGAATTTGTAGATGAAGTCTGTGATGAATATTGGATAGGCAATTAGGGAATATATCCAGTTTAGTCTAAGGAGGAAACATGATCCATTCTTTCTCTCAGTGAAACAAACTCCCAAACAATCAATAAGAACAAAGAGAGAACCAAAAATCAGCACCCAACTTATTTTCAAGTTCAAATGTGCAGGGATTACTCCACATTCAACATCTAAATACTTAAAACCACCTTTTATAGATCCAGTATTTATTAGAGTTGTTGAAAGGATTATCTTGTCATTGCTCTTCGTTAAAAATCTCTCTTCCAACCTCCTGGCAACAGGTCGGGAAGCTTCAAAAGTATGAGATTTTTTTTTTAAAAGCTAAGTTGCCTTTCTTTGTCACCTCCTCATTAAGAAAGAATATAATGATTTTATTCCAAATACAATAATTATAGTGCTTGTTTTGATCCTTTAACACTCACTTTTTTCTCTGCAATCAAGAAAGCTGAGATTCAGGCATAAGTGCCAGGGATAAAGACTGAAAGGAAACAACTCAGCTTTCTTGATGTTCACTAACTGTCAACCACTGTCAACAGCACACAGAAGCTCCATTCCAACAGCACCAAGTCATGGCAAAAGCAGCAAACCAAGGAGATTGCACTTCCAGAGGCTGGAGGGTCAAGCATTTGTCTGCAGCTTAGGGCATCAAAAGATGCTAAAAGAAGCCAAGTTCAAAGCAAGAAGTTTACCAGAACGGCTTGTGGTTTCAATCTACATTTCAATTAAATCCATGCCTCTGTAGGTAGGAATTAGCCACCACTTTTACTATTTTACTACCCTTTTCCTAGGACTTCAGCTTTTGCAGTACAGCACGTCCATCAGCAGGCATTTTCTGACTGTAACCCAACCTCAGCAGCAGAACTTTGCAGCACAAATCTTGTTCAAATGTACTCAAGAAAACCACAACAAATAGATAGAACTGGAGCAAATCATGCTGCCCAGTTAGCCTTGGGACTAAAGCAGTGACTTAAAGTGTAAGTTTATTTCAGCTTAAAAATAAAACACTTAACCTCTTTATCAGTTCCAAAAAAATTCTTCCATCAAAAATTCCTGTGAATGAATTGTGAGGAAATGTGAGGAAAGCAGTATTCAGACTATAACTTGTTCCCAAAGAAGGCTCTGAAAGCTTTCACAAAACCCACAAATGCAGTCACCCAAATGACTTTTCTGTGACAGTTGAACCAGATGCTTTTACTCCCCACCCACCAAAAATTAATTATCAGTTTAGTGGACACTTACAAAATTTGGAGTTGGGAGGAAATAATTTTTTTTAGTTTTTTGTTTTCAGAAGCAGATCAAAGGAAGTTATTGTTTATGTGACCAGAAACTCACCTTTGCGATGGGTGCACCCCATCACCTCAAATAACTTCTACTAGAAGGTGATGGCATCATATTGGTGGATTTTTTTCAGAAAAATCTGCACGCAAACTAATTTCCTGAAGGAGTAACATGGTTTAGTTTCAATTTTAAAACAATAAAAAATTCTTAATTTTTAATTACAACTCTTCTTCTCAAACCCACCTATTTTTTTTATCAGGTCCACACGAAGAAGTTGAAGCCCCAAAGTTCCTTTAGAATGAGCTCTAAATGAATATCTGTGCAACAGTCATTTCAAGGCCAATCCATCGCTGTCAGTGGAATGCCAGAGGATCAGCAGGGTGTGCAGGCTGTGCCTGTGAGGACACATGGGCATTCTTGCTGTGAGAGCACAGAGCCTTTCCTGGGGGCACTCAACGGGTTAAAACCACTGCAATATGCATTAAGCACATGATTCAAGTCAGCAGGGTGCCAGTCTAAGATGTCCTCAAAGCCTAATTTGATAGATATTATGCCATATGCTGCTGCAAGTAGTTAGTAATAAAGAAAGTAAAAATTTTATGGATGAGCAAAACAGGAGCTCTTGTGGATGGAGTGTTTTTAAATCAGGTGTATAATTTACGTACCGTCAGACCACATGTAGAGTGCATTACTCAATTGAACTTACGAGCAGATAGGAAGGCAGTTTCTTTTAATAAGCACTTCTTCAACTTATTGGCTCTACAATTACTTGCACCAATTACCAGCAGCTGCTGCCTGTTTGGTGTTTTATCTTAGACAAGGAGTTACATTAGTTTCTAATCAACAAACCATTCAAGGACTCTTTAAAAATATTTAAATTTAATTTCCCCATTTATTTTGAATTAACTGAAACACTAGATATTTTCATTGTAGTACTTTGAGTCTTCTTAGGTTCTTCTCCAAACATAGATTTACTGCTGTAACATTAAATTTAAAAATTCTATAAATCCAAGAATAAAGGCTATAAAATATTTGATGCAGGAACATATACTCACATCAGTAGTGACTTCATTAATGATGTATGGCAGTAAATACACAGGTGGTTTCTACTGTTTTTATAAAACATTAATCTCGCCATAGAATTCATTATACTCCAGCAGACCTTTATGACTTTTTCAAGTCTTTCAACTTTTTTAATTATTTACCTGTCTGAGTCACACTTAATAGAGTACCAGTTAAAGTAGCAACATAGCTATTACAAGAGAAAGCAATTTTTAAAAATTAAATGAAGACAGTCTTTATTACGAGAAGGAAGTATGTTTTTTTCCTTTACATCTAGATTTTCAAAATTATAGTTCTGGAAATTTCCAAGCAACTTAATGACTCTTGAAAAAACACCTTCCTGCAATATGAAAACCAGTGTTCCTCGTGTAATTTTGCTTTCCAAATATCTTAATAGGAGAAAGAGAATAAAATAAATAATTTAAAACTGTCAGTAACAGAAGTAGCTTAAAACTAAGATATACTGTAATACCAGCCTCCATTTTTTAAAAATAGAAATAACAATTAAAAAAAACCACAGTGTCTATGAAATTATTCCAACTGTCTGAAATGCAGACCTGCCACCTCTGCTGTTACACAGAGGATTCTACCAATGTAGAGTACAATAAATTCTCAAGAGAATTCCTGGTGCTCTATACCCACACCTACCTATGCCACCTCCCCCCCTACAAAAACAAGTGTTAGGGACAGGAAACTTATGTGTCTCTGATGCGATTTCAGAGGCTGCAGCGTACAGCTGTTGTTCTGGAAACAGCCCTCCTCATGACAAATCCCTGGGAGACAGCTGCCTTTCCAGGCAGAAAACTCTGTTTGCTACAAAGAGAACTGTCAGAAAAGAATAAATAAATAAATAAATAAAAACCCTCACAGCACAACCAATCAAACTACAACAGCATCACGCTTTGCACCTAAGTTCTTATAGCAATCATCACACTCTTTGGGTTTATCTCCTTAGGTACAGGGACATCCTTTGGGCTGTATGTGAGCAGCATGCCAGGAAGGCTGAAATCTGAACAGGTGCCTTTGGGATTGGCACCAGTGGTGCTCAATCCACTTCAGAGAACACATCAACCACCACAGGAGAGAAATCTTGCAACACAAGCCATCCTATCAGGGCAGTTTTCACGATTCCAGGTTCAGCACTCAGGAAAGGGAAGATGACAATTCAGTGAGGTATCTCAAATCTCAAATGCAAATATATTGCATCTGTTTGGAGGAAATGAAGAAAACTCCTCTTTGTTCCTGGTTTTCTGAAATTACACATCAGCACGTGCAAATCCTTCACCTTTGTAAAATAATTAAATCTAAATAGAGCAGTCTAATTGTCTCTTCTTATTAACTCTTAAAAAATAAATCATCAAGACTGCTAAAAAAGCTGCAGAAAATTCACTGAAAGGGGCCTCAAGATCAATGTCTCATATAATAAAGGAGTTCTCTGTAAACATCAGGATACTACAGTCATTTTCAGAACCCAGTGCCAGAGGTGCCTTCCAGTATACTGGCTCCAAACACAGACTTAAAACTGTAATCATAGAATAAATGAGGTTGCAGGAAACCTTTGGAAGTCATCTGGCCCAATCCTTACTCTCCCCAAAGCAAGGTCAACTTCAGACTTGCTCTTAAATTGAATTGCACTGAAAATTATTCTGCAGATGAAAGAAATTATTCAGAAACTTCCTAGTGAGCATCACTTGAAAACAGGTGATTAATCAACCTTACATGTCTCAGAAGTTACTACCCTTTCTTCTCATTCTTCTCTAAAATATGCTGAAGCAAAAGCTGTGAATTTTCTAGGATTTTACTGAACACAGATAAATAGTCAGACCTTCTTCATTCTTCTAAAAAGAAAAATCAGTATTTCCCACAGAAGAGGAAGGTCCTGCCCTCCCTGTACCATAGACTTACAGTTTACTTTCTCCATCCCACTACTGGTGTATTAAAGCCACCCAAGATCATAAAAGATTTTGCTATTAAAGTTTAGAAATACATTCACATTTTTATTGCAAATTCCTTTAACTCATGCAGTTAACGTACAAATTATCCACCTTTTAATGTCATCTCTCTCACAGCTGGAAAAAATCTAACCCTCTCAGGACTCAATCAGATATTCACATCAATTTGTGTAATTAGCACTAAGCTTACTATCTCTCTTAATTATGACTGCAAACACTTTCTTAAAATAAATCAAACTCGCTGACTTACAAAAACAAAACAAAGATATCTAACACCATTTAAAAATTACTCATATAAATCTTAGAGAAGATGAATTCAAAGCCTCTTAGGCATTTTGAATGGAGAATTTTAAAAAAAGAAGATCCATAAAACCTGAGGTTGACACATCAGAAGGGTCTGCTCAAGTTAGTTGCTTGTGTTCCTTCGAGGTGTGAGGGGTACACCAGCTCACCACATGTCCCTAATTTGTAAGGGATCTCATTCCTGTTTTCCCATGGATATTCCCTGCCCCCACCTCAAAGTACCTGGGGGATTGTACAGCGTTCTTGGGCAAATACACACAGTTTTCAAATGTTTCTTGAAAGAAAGGTGGTCTATCCCATTAGCAAAACTAAGGTTACCACACATACATTTTACTACTCATAATTAACATCCCACCCGCTCTTCTGATGATATCTTGAAGAATGACATTATTGAAGCACACACACAGTATCCTGCAGAGCACAGGCCAGGAATGTAACTGCTGGTGTCTCTGGCTGATACATTAGGGTGCTCAGAAAATTGCAGGAGGATCTTACCCTCTCTCTGGATCAAATCTATAGAATGCCAAGCACTCATTATACACAAACCTCGAAGCACATTCGTCACCCTTGGGAATATACATTTACAACATAACGAATTTCAGACATGTCTACAATTAAAAAATTACTGTTGTTTCAGGGCTATGCTTGTAGAGAACGTGTAGGTTATGTAAACAAAAAGAAAAATACCACTGATGCCACTAATTTCTCACAGCTCTAATGCACTACTTGAGTGTAGGTATCACCTTATTGCACCACATGCCTTTGGTTATTCAAGTATAGATATTCACAGGCATAAAATTAACTATACTGTGTTATTCCTCACAGAAAGTTTCACCAGTTCAAGGGACTCATAGTCAAAGCAAGACTGTCAAGTTTAAAATAACTGTATGGTGCAGCCCTATACCTTGCTTTTGAGCACAGACAGCAATTTCTTCCTATAGTGAAGGACCTCATTCTGTGAGCTCTTTACCTGTCATACATCAGTATCCAGGCTCAGTAAGCAGGAACATCTGAAACTATAGGGACAGAACCTATTTTCTAGCTTATTTAGAGTATTTTCCAGTGGAATATCAAAGGCAAACAAACTTTTTTTTTAAAATTAAAATCCTTTTTTATTACCTCAATCAAGAAACAAAATTCCCAAGTGACTGAGGCACTCAAAGGGCAGCTAGAGGGGACTCCCTCCTGCCAAGGTCCTCCCTCTTTGGCAATTAACCTAGAAAATGAAGCTGTAGTTGTTCAATGTGCTGCTTACTTTTCAGATAGTAAATTTTTTTTAAAAGATCGAAAAATTTTAAGTGCCAATGTAATGAACAGCTAAAAAGCACGGTTTGGAAAGAAGCAAAGTCTTAGTGTAGAAAGAGGCAAAGAAGTCATGTTGTTTGGCAATTCCTAAGTGCCAGAAAATACCTGGAAAATAAAATTTGACATCCTTTGTTTCAGTATTACTTAGCCCTTAAAAAAAGATGGATACAACAACACTAGCTACTCCTTCCATTACCCTAAAATTGGAATATTCACCATGACAGCAATAAAGCTTTACTTACAGCTATTTACATAAATTATTTGATCTCTTCCTAGACTAAAACATTATCTTTATGGGTCATCTAGTAAGACAAATTTGAAATCTAAACCAGTGGAGTATCCCATTCAATTCTCAGTCATAAGACTTAAGACCTAGGTTCCCAGAGGAACAGGAGCTCCCCAGACAGACTCCTAAATCACCAAAAAGATTCCCCAAACTGAGCCCTCCAAAAAAGTCCCTACTCCTTAGTACAATGGACACTGGTGCTGAGACCACATGAGAGAAAAGAGACCGAGAATTCGCTCTTGAATTTCTCAACAAATTTGACTTAGGACTTGTAAGATCAAGTGTGCTAGGTCTCATTAAATAACTTTGCTCTGAAAGAAAACAGAGAAAAAAAAAGATGGATGAACAAAAAGGGAATATCAAACTTTACAAAAGTCCCTGGGTGTTTCTGTCTCCTTCCTACAAGCTCTTTTCAAATGCACATCTCCAGGTCCTCAAGGACAGAAAAACACCCAGACAACAAAACCCCTCACAGCTTTTGAAGAAAGAAAATATGTTCGTGCATGAACCTTGGTTTTACAAAAATAGGAGAAATAGGATGGTCGTTTCTTGCATGACAAGCACAAATGGTAGATCTGCAAGCTGTTGTTCATGTAAGCCCAGCAAGGCTTTAGCCACTTAGGGTGGGCACCACAGGGTTCCTTGCCCCCAACCATGGGAGTAATGACCACTCTCAAGTTATTTTCAATATCTGCACTAACCAATAGCCAGGGCAGTTCAGGGCTACTTTGTAAACATAAGGAAATTAACTTAACCTGAATTTAAACAGACTTCAGCACTTGGTTAAATTCGAGTTGATGCTTCTTACCACTGATTTTTTTTTCCCCCCATAACAACACACCTCTTTTTTTTAAGCACACGTCATATGATTCTTCTCATTGCTGGAGTCAACGTGCACTGCATACAATGTGTTGTAAAACAGGCAGTGCATCATTATCACCTCCTACTCAGAGCCATTTTAACCATAATCTCAGTATTTTGGTAGCTCAGCAAATTAACAAACTACTATCACTGTAAAGATGAGACTGTCATGTTATTTCAAGTGGGTTTTAACAGTCTTTGAACAATAACTACTAAATTTGTTAACATTTTACACTATTTTTAAGAAGACAAAAATTACATATCTTTTTAAAAGTCTGAAAGCTGAGAAGATATATAGTTTGATTTAAAACTGCATTTACTTTCCTGTAAAGTTGGTTTAAATAGTTTGGTTTGTCTTTTTTTTAATAAAGATTGGGCAATCTCCGTAGACTATTTGCAATAATTGATTCTGAGTTACACCACCAGCATTTCTGGCATTTTCTGTCCTTACCATTCCAAGCTGTGGCCTCCTGGCCTCTTTTCAACTACTGTTAAAATCACGGAAGAAATGGCAGGTTCTATTATCATATTACATGTACACTGAACGATAAATCCAGAGTTAGTCACGCAAAAAGGTTCAAAACCCCTACTTGAGAAGTCACCTAAAAAGCAACCATTACAAGAAAGCCCAAGGCAGTTGAGCTACAACTTTGTTGATACCCTCCCAGACAAACCACGTCATCATTTCCTCATTGCTCCATGACTCCCATGTCTTCAGACGTGAAGAGCGGGTGTAATTCCCATCACAAGCTGTTCAGAACAATTAAGTCACTGGGTTTAAGTTTTTATGCACTCACACAGTGCACTGGGTTTTAGCAACGAGAAAAGGAAGCAGGTGGCATTGAAAAGTACTTTCATAAATGTCCCTCAAAACCAGCAGAAATGTGACCTCTTCTATCCAAACTTACACAACTGATTTAAAGCACCTGTGCCTCCTGTCACCGTACCTGATTAAAGCATAAGCAGTCTGAGGTAGGAAAAAAATTCAAATGTTAAAGAAAACTCAGTACCAAGAATGCAACTGAAAACCTTTGTCTGTGAAATACAAAAAATTCTCCAGTTAATCTATTTTTAACATTGAACTAGGATTTCCTTCCTAATATTGTGTAAAAAAAAAAAAAAAAAAAAAAGCTACATAAAGAGATAGCATCAATTGAGCACTGTACTGGGCAGGAAATTTATGATATTTAATCTTTCCAAACGTTCACATGCACAAACCAATGAAAAGTAAATTGTACATTAAAAAGCTGGATGTGAAAGAGAATCTCAAAGTAGCTACCAAAGAGAGACAGAAGGGAAAGCAGGACATCAAACCACCCAGAACTCTGATGTTGTGGGCAAGAGAGGTGGTGAAAGAACTACACATACTTTTGCAAACCAAAAATTAAATGGAAGTGGTTTTGCAATCAGTCTTGGAAACAGAACTCCAGAGTTTGCTAAAACTGATAAATACAGAGTCTGGACAATTCAATGGAATATTAGACTGTTATGGAATAAACAGTACAACAGTTATGATTTATGAATTACTTAACAATTTCCTTCATAAGAACTGCTTAGAGTAACTGGAGGAAATACTCCATGCAACCAAATATAAAGTTTCTAGTCAGTAACCAATTCTTTCAAATGTTTACGTCAGATTTTCATACAAGTAGGTCTAAAAGAAGGAGAAAGAAAGTACAGTTGACCCAAGTCTTCACTTGACTTGTACTCTACACATATATATATTGGGACTAACTGGATATAAAACTGGACTGATGGAAGTGAACTATTAAGTGTTACACACAATGCTTTTTCTGGCAGTATTGCAGTGTATTGACAAAAGCCCATATACATGATCTACTTATTGATGAAGCGTACAGAGGATGATAATACTGAGAATTCTTCCAAATTAAAAATCAAAAAGTAGTTTAATATGGAGCTAAGCATGAAAGGTCTATTCATTTATCACTTTACTTTGTGAAATGTGGTGGAAATGAAAAGCTTAACTAATTTCTATTAAGGAAAAGAAAGAACTACACTAGTATTTATTTATTTATTTATCCTACAGACTGTTTTGTATTGCAGGATAATTGTAGTATTATCACCACTCTAAGGGCAGGAATGCATTTAAATGTTACCATTGCATCAGAGTATTATTGTGTACTATTCTGCATCAGAAAAGTCTAGCCATCCTGCAACACATTCAGTCAGAAGCTCATTTTTAAAAATCATATCTTAAATCTCACGTATTGATTTCTCGGCCCACCACATACAACTTTGCTCATTTCTTACTCCTGTCTGATTGCAGCAAGTTCCTGGAAGGCCAAACTCAGGCACCTGAAGACACAATTCTACTGCTGACTGCAGGGAACATCAGTTAAAACTTGGACCACAAAAGTCACAGTCATCACATTTACAGATTCCCTTTTTCCCTTCATCATCACCCTTCTAGTTTCCATGCTGATTTACCCAGGACACATCTCACAGTTTTCCACATTGTGTCTGCTTTTGAACCACCACAAAGTCTAGATTTTTTAGGCCCTTTATCACATTTCCAGAATGGGTTCAGGGCCAAGATTGCTTCCATAGATGACATTTTTCCTGGTTAGAGTTACACAGAATTAGTGTATTCCAAAATACACTAAAATCAGCACTAGGTAATTCCTTCTATGTATTTCTTTCTATATTCTGTACCTACAACCAGGGCTTTTCTGGACACTACAGCGTTTGTGTTCTTAAAGCAAAATAAACTGCAAAAAGCACAATGGAAAGTCCTCCAAAGACTTCATTGCTAAAGTCTTTATTCAAAATACATCTTGTTGCCAAACCTGCAAAGCAGAACAGCACTCCACTGCCTGCCTTCACCTCCTCCCCCAAGTTACAGATATTGATTGCAAAGCTGACATTAATAACGCAAAGAATAAAATATTCAAGACAGAAAGAACAGGAGAGTTAAAAACCTGAGTTTAAAACGTGCCCTAAACTTCTAATAAGGGTAAATAAACAAAAAAAAATGAGTCTTTAGGAAGCAGACAAAACAAAACACACATAAAAAGAAGGTGGTACTCTACTTCCCTATATAAACAGTACATGTGTCCAAATTTGTCCAGGATTAGATCCTGAAAGGATTAATAAAATCAGTCTCATTATGATGTGTGCAAGTATAACTTTACTGAGTCATAAAACTCACTAAAATTAAGTAAGTTAATACAGATCATTTGTAGAATCCAAGAAACTGTGCCTTTTTAGATGCAACTTGCAGATTCCTTCAAGTGCATTTACTACAAATTAAAAGCTTTTGTGTGATTGATTTCTTTTACATTGAGGTATCATAACCCATCTTAGTGTCAAAATCCCCTTGTAGGAAGAAAACTTATCTTGTAAACTTAGCACTGTATGAACAGATTGTTAAAGCTGCATTCACTCAACATATACTTAGCCACAGGTATAGCAACTATAATATACACAATTGTTGATGACTTTAGAAAATAGAAATTTATTTCACATCTTGCCCATTTTAATTAATCTGTTCTTTTTTTAGAAAAAAAGTCTTACTGTTAACCTAAAGTTACGAGAATATCAGATTCTGGAACATCCTAATTTTTTTCCCGGTGTTCTATAACCATACAAATATTTAATCATGTTATTGTGCACCATTTCTGAGTTCACAAGTACTGAGATATTCATTTGGGCTACACATGAACTGATATTACAGGAAACTTATTGCTACAACTAAAAGACAGGAGCCCCTGTCTTTTAGTCTTAAAGTTACCTTAAGAAGCTCATTGGTGTTATAGAGCAGCCAGCACGAGCAGCACCCTCACCTCAGCTCCTGAAGTTTGTGACTCCCTTCAGAGACAAAACACAGCTCCTTCTCCTGTTCCTCCTTCTCAGAACACTTTAGACTAACTTAGCTGAAAAGCTTCAGGACACATTTTTGCCACGTCTTTTGGCAGTTTACCTGTGAAGGCTGCTGGCTTTTAAACTGTATTCCTCCCTGCCGAGGTTTGCTGATCACTGCTGGGTGAACAACACCCAGCTGACACCTGGCTCTCTGATGCAATGTACCTGTGTAGTCAGGTGCTGCAATCAGGAATGCTGCTTTCCCCTTCCATCTGACAGCTGGAGCTCTTTCATTTACATCACCTGTTCACAAAAACAGGAGCAGGAAAGTTTTCCTTCAAAGACACCCAGGAACACAGAGTAATTCTTAATGTGATTACCTGTGGTGTGATATATTTATATCAGGGATATAACCCTAACTATCTTGTTGTGATTGGATTTCAGTCTTCCCAGCAGGACTTTCAGAAAAGCAGTGAGATACTATCCAGTATAAAACAACGGAAAAAATAAAAGTAAAGAAAAGTAATCTGGCTTTATCCTAGGTGTCATCATTCTGCTTAAGAACTTGGTCCATCATATATAAAACATCATTTAGGAAATCCATAATCAGGACACATAATTTCATATTTTCTGCTACTAAGAAGTGGAAAGACAAAAGTCAGTGCACTCACAAATATCAACTCGTTGAAAAACTGTACAAATTGCTTTCACCTGTGCCATTCACGCATCACCCTCTCTAAATAAACAGAAGTGTTGTAAGTAAAAATATGTTTCTGGTATAAACCACAAACAACTTTTATTCTGCCCACCAAAAAGAAAGGAATTTTGTAGTGGTTTCTTACACTCTGGAATGCTTGTTAAAGCTTACTTAAAGCTGCATTTCTAGAGCAACTGTTAATTTTCTAGTACTCACAGGATGAGATAAGGTTTGCAAGATTAATACTGTTCACACAAAAGTAAAGGAAAACACCTATATTCTACAATTTTATGTCTCTAGTGACAAATTATTAACTCATCCTGAACACAAAAAGCAGATATCCTTAATATATAAATACATTCAACTCTGATCTCTCTCCTTAGAGGGCCCCTCGGTCTGAGAGAAGTCTCGTTGGAAGAACTGATACCAATTCCTGAGCTGAGGTGCTACAGGAGACATAAAATAGCTTGTCCTCTTGTAGGCAGATGAAACCTTGCACAGCCACACATACTCAAAACTCTCTCCTTCAATTGCTACCTACATCCAGGTCCCTCCTTTTCTGATTAAAAAAAAAACAACAACAAAAACCAACTAAAAACAGTCTGCAGGCCACTTCTTGCCTGCACCAGCGAAATCAAGTTCATCTTCTCCTTAACCGACTTCAAAACCACAGAAATAGCAGAATAATTAAAGTGGTTTTGCTCACACAATTAGCTTTTAAAATAACACTGCAAATCTGGATGCCAGACAGCAAAGACTAAAGCAGGCCATCAACACTTCGGACATTCTCCGAGCAATAGGACCATTTTGTTGCTACACAGTCACGTCCGCTTGAGCCTCCCTAAGGTAAGCGATATATACTAAACAGTTTAGCAAAACAAACACCTGTGTATTGCAAGGAGGAGATCAGAGGAGCACGTTCCCTCCTCCAAAATATTTTAACTCTCCCCGGGCTGCGCCGGGCGCGGTTTAACTTTGCTCTTGCCAACAGCGACACTCGGTGGCAGCCCCTGGAGACACCGCTCGGTGCCACGGTAAATCCTGGTTCTGCTTTCACTCCAAGTCGTCCCACATTAAAAATTTCATGCAGAAAGTGCCGAGCGTGAGCGCAGCGCAAAATTTCCGCAGGAATACGCGATTATTTTTTTCGACGCTCCACGTAAAAAAGCAATCGTCCACAGTAATAAAACCACAATTATTCGGGTTTACAAACATTGGATGTAAATATTGTAGCATTTTTTAAAATAAAACGCATAATATCAAAATATTCTTTCCCCGCTAGTATTTATCCACTGAAGAAGTTAAGGTGTATTATGTTTCTTTCATGCTGTTTATAACACACGGAGTTCCATGCTATGTATGGACCTTATGCAAATGCTCTTTGATTTCAAATGAGACTTTGCATACTAAGGAGTCTATTTTCCCATCAATGCAGAAGAGATTTAAGCACATAAGTCCCATTACCATTAATGGGACTCACCCACATAAATCCCCTGCACATTGATAGACCCTCAGGATTTACATTGAAATGGGTCCTTTAGAGCCATTACAATGTCAACCTTTTGCCAGGATTTTGAGTATTAACAATACTAAGCAATACGTGGCAATCCTAATGTGTAAAATCCCAGCAAAAGGCACAACACAGAATGATGTGAACAGAGCAAAAATTTCTTACTCTTCTGCCATTTAAAGATGATCTCTAATTATTCCCTACCTGTCCATATTCCTGTTGGTTGTTTTCCATCATTACTTTCCTTATTAAAAATCCTACCTTCTATTTTGCATGACTATCCTCTTTCCATAACAAGCACTGCTCAAAATCTGCTCCGAAGCATCAGAGGAAAATAAAAAGCAGCTTCCATTTTTCAGCTGAACAACTTTCCTCCCACTAACTTTCCTTTTAGCTTGTTACAGTAACTTAACTTCCTTTTCTTTCTTTCTTTCTTTCTTTTTTTTTTTTTAACTGGTAAGCCTACATTATAAATGCAGTAGTATAAACCAGTATTTTAACTGCAGCAAGCAAGAAATCAGGGAAGAATAATTCCTAAAATACTAGTATTTTATTCCACAGTATCAGCCTGTCCCTCAAGGCTATAGTCAAGAAAAGCAAGGTCACCCACAATCCCACGTGTTAAGAACAACCACATATGACCAAACTAAGCTCAGCTGCCACTAGAAAAGCAGCATTTATCATCTATACCCTCAGAAATGCCTGAAACAGCTCTATTTTCTATACACACAAAGGCAGTTCAACTCTTAATTTGGTGCCTAACTTTCCCCAGATTCATGTGAGTGCTTTGGGTGTTTAAAAACAGAAATTAGAAACTGAAATATTACTTGACCTACTAGTAACTTAATTGCAGAGCAATCTCCTCTATGTAATGACAAGCTCACGTGTCTGTTTGCCCACCCCTTATTGCCACTGTGACGTGATCAAGAAACAGGAGGATATACTTGATGAACAAGAATATTTAGTGTACTTGTTAAAAAAAACTTGGGCTTGATTCTTTAATGTTTAGTCTTAAAATTATATAAATAAATATATTTGTGGAGTTGGATTGCACTGCTAATACTTTACCATTCAGCAGCACTAAAAGCACTGAATTGCTAAGTGACAGACAGCAGGACTCATAAATAGGACCACCAAATCACTCCTGAAAGACTCTCTCCTCAAGTACTAAATAGAAACTCCTACCTGCAGTTATGCAAAACTTATCATCCAGAGAGCTGCCACTGCTGTAGGAAATGTACAGTCCCATAAGAGGATGCAGGTGATGCAGACTATAACTATTCTATATTAATAAAGCAAACAATTCTCATTTGACAAGCAGGGATGTTCAGGTCAGGAACCACACTGGGTGACCAGCAGCAGTTCCAGCACACGGCAGCAGCCACTGCTCCCTGATATGGATGGACTCATCACTGCTGCAAAGCAATAAACATTCAAAAGGCTCCTGCTACAGTTTCACAAAGAAAATTTTTTCACACTTTAGATTTAGGATCTGCTTTCTGTGTAATATAAAAATGTAAATAAATAAATAAATACATACATAAGAAGAAAGAGAAGAGAGAGCACCAGAGAGCACGCACCAAATACTGGATAAGTAACCATGGTGATTCCTGATCTCACGTACAGGACAAACCATCTACATTGTATGTGACCTTTTTCTGCTCCACACATGAAGACTCCACTGGCTTCAGCATCAGAGCTATGATATGTCATGATTCTTACAGGATCAGGCTCTTAGGACCAGATCTACAAAGTTAATTATATGTTTATGGAAACGAGAGTAGAGCACGCAAATATTTTTGTGAATTTAACTCTTGGTGAACAAAACCAAACAAAAACAATAAAACCCCAAACAAAACCACGCCACAGCCAAGTACTATGGTCCAGATCCACAAAAGGACCAAATCTCAGAGAGGGATTACATGTAATTTAAATGCCATACAACTAAAACTGGCAGAAGAGTTGCCACATTTTTTCCCTGAGCTTGGCAAATCATCCCTTATTCCTCACAAATCAAAACAGAGTAGGAGATCTTTACTTATTCCACAGTAGGCCTAATAAGGATCCTGCCTAAATATCTTTCTACTTAAATCCCCGTGCTAGTCAATGGCAGAGACTGACTAACAAATTTACAGGACAATCTCTGTACTTTGTGATGGAGTTCAAGACCCTCCTCCACTTTCATTTTAAGGGAAAACACAAGATGGTGCTAGAGGTGGTAATGTTCCTTTTTGCAGTATTTCCATCATTAGAGCCCCATCCAGATTTTGTAAAAGTACTCACTATTTGCTTGAGGAGATTTACACTCTAATATGCCAGATGAAGGGTCTATAATCACCTCGTAATATTCTGGCTGTCAGTACGACCCTTTTAAATTTAAATTGCCCTATTTTGCAAACACATCATGATTCAGCAAATGGGATTCTTTCCATGCCAGGGGAAAGCCCTGGCCTGGGAGGGGCAGATTAGTTCCTGAATCTCATGTGAGAATTAATTCCCTGACTGAATACTAACGGGAACAGGACAGGCCAAAATTGACTTCCAGGACTTGACGCAGTTGTTCTATATCATACCTCAACTAGCCCACAAATTAAAAAAAACAAACCTCAATTAAAATAAAAATCCAGCTTATAATGGGTTATTCTTGCTTTTGTCAAGCAGCAATGCTTTTGTAAGAAAACACATAATTGACACTGTCCAGTTCTCCTGCTTGAACTGAGCTCTGCATGAGCTCCTAAGTGACCTGCACCTGCAGGCTATTTGGGGCTTGGAGTCCAAAAAAACATTCTAAATCCTATATTCAATAATGTCTGTCACTCTTCCTGCCCAGAAAATGCTCAATTTCTTCCTTTCCCTATTACCCACCCCAGAATTGTATCATTTTTCCCACAGTCGTATTTGTCCCTCCTGGAGCTGCAGTTTCAGTCCTCAAGACTCTTCCTCCTCTTGATACTCAAAGGGTGAGAGAGAGAGAGGACAGAAAAGACAGAGACCAGCACAGACCTGAAGAATGGAGCAGCCATCCTGAACTACTAACATTTCTTCTGCTCTCTCCTTCCTCTGTGAATGTATTCCGTTCTTAAATCCTTAGGGGAAGTGTAGGAGTCTTGTCAACAGGCCTGAAGAGTTGCTACACTCAAGGAAGGAGTAGCCAAAAGCACTCCTTTGGCTAGTTAAGATTAGAGTGTGCATTGGTCTCACAGTCTGAAATCTCACAGCTTGCTCCAACCTCAGTTAAAATGAGATTAATGAGTTGAATTTTATAGTTAACAGAACAGGTCCTACTGGTTGAAATGACATTGCTCAGGTTCAATTGTTTTCACTCATGATAGGATTTCCTGTAATCAGTTGTTTCTGTAGCCATCTTCATTTATCTCTAATGACTGTATAACAGCATTAATGTCCATCTCTGATGTTTTATTTTATGCTTTTTTGCCAAAAGCACCCTTGCTGTGATGACACAGTGACTATATTTAGTTCCTGCTCTGCACTAAAGTATAATGCTGAGCTAAAAGTTTTTCCCTCTCTGTCATTGTGTAATCTATATATAAAACTTAAAATACAGTTTCTTGCCAAAAGGCAGGAGGTGGTGATATTTCTGTAGCTATAGATAGTAGTTACCATGTGCTCAGAATTATACTTGTATTTAAAAAATGACACACATTACTATTTCACAGTGAACTTCTATGATTTACATGTCATCTTCTTAATTTTACTAGTCAAAATACATTTTTAGCTATTGTTCCTCAACAAAAAAAATGTATATTACTAATGCTAAGGTTGTGACGTGAAGTGACAGAAGCCAGGAAAATTCAAAGTTGCATCTGACACTGTATCCTTTACTCACACTGCTGGGTTAAGACAAGACAATGGCTGTCTACACTTCCAAGTTCCCAGGCTTTGTTAAATATATATCATAACCCTCACATTCTTTTAAAAAGCATGTCTCTTCTTCTTTTCTTAAAAAAGGGATTTTTAAAGCAGGTTTTCTCCTTGATACAGTTTGGAAAACAGTGAAGAAATGGAAGAAGAAGCAAGAGATACTGCTTTAAAATTCAGATATACTTTTCAATGCATATTCCACCACCTTAATGATATACCAGAAAATCCAGGCTTCCTGTTTCTTCCCAGTACTTTACCTCTTTGTGACATCCAACAAATGGGACTTACCAACCCCAAATTTGACTGTCAGCAAAGACTTTCCAGTACCTCAGTGGGAGCCTGAGATGGGCTCTCCATGGAAGGCAAAGGAAGTCTGGATCAGAATTTAGTGCTAGCAGGCTGAGTTCAATTCATTACTCTCCTCAGACGTTTCCTGACACCCTAAGAAAAAAACCCCAAACTAGTTTCTACATGCAAGGACCCCACAATAAAATGGGAAGCAGGGCATTGCAAATATAGGTACAAATAGTGAGGTGCCCAGATAAAACAGTGTGGGGAACCAGGTAGTTACAAACATATCTAGAACAAAATGCCTGGCTGTGAAAAAGTACTATACAGTTTTATATTCTGCTGTATCAAAAAAATCTTGATAATTTATACAATCCACTTATCCATAGCATTTAAGTACTTTTAAAATATTTTATTTATTATCAAAATACTACCAGTATAGGACGAGGTACCAGTGGAAAACAGGTAGACAAAGTGAGTTGCCCATGGCCATTAAGATGTCTGTGGCAGAACAGAAGAAACTGATTAAGTTTCTCCATCTTTTGGTCTTCTCATATGAGAAATGCAGCTGCCAAGAATATAAATTATAAGAGCATTTATGACCTTTCTGATGGACTTTGATTATATCACAAATTTGATCAAAAATCAATCCATTACAGGAGCCACCCAATGAAACTGCAAAGCACTCACACAGAGGGAGCTGATGGAATCAAAGTTTTCTAATACACTGTAATCTTTCCCTTCACAAGCAATCCCGTACACACAGCAAGTATTTGCTATCTACAGTTATTATGTAAGTATAATACACATAACCAACTGTAAGTTTGGAATCCATCAATGTATTTTACTGCATTAATATCTCCCAAGTTTTACACAATATCCCTTTAAAATTACTATGTCTAACTCTTTCTTTTAATGGTATGATGTGACAGGTCTTGAAGAATCTGTTCCAACCCAGCAACTCCTACTTTCACTCCCACCCAAACATTCAATCTGTGTATTACAGCTACTTTTCATTTCATAACTTCTCTCTTTCATTTATCTGTAATAGGCTGGATTTTCACAGTGAGTTGCTGAAAGCAAGCAAAAAAAAAAATGTTGTATATTCTGTTTTAAACCAAATGCATTTTAACTTCGCTCTCTGCTACAAGTCCGTTCAGGGTTTACCCTGACTCAACAATATACAAACCAAAATGAGACCTCAGCCCCTTGCCATGTGCATTTCACAGGGGAAAAATTTCCAGATTGCAGTTTCTCTCACTTAATTTTTCCCTGCTCTCGAACACCACAACACTTTCCATGTATTGTGTAATCTTCATACCTGTTCTACAAAACAGTGTCCAAATTTCCCTCCAGTCCATACTTGCTGCCCACATATTTGCTGCTTCTCACTGACTTGCACTGAAAGCAGGATGCATAAGAAAAGTCACACCTACCTGTCAGTCCTGAGGGACACCAGAGGGGCTCCACTGCAAAGCTTTTACAAGAGAAGCCTCGCAGGGATGTTCAAGCAGAGGAAACAGGAGGTGTTACAGCACAAGAGCTGATGGAACAGACAGAGCTCCCACAAGGATTCGCTCCCTCAAACTGTAAAAGAGCATTTTTTGCACAAGGACATTTATGTTTTCTGAATGCAGATATCAGTGAAATTTGACCACATTCATGTTTCTAACTCAAGAAATACCATTATACACTGTCAGATCTATCAACAATGTAATCATGATGGAACTTAGTCTAATATTCTTAGCCCATTAACTTTTATTTTTGAAACAAAGAACGATAAGAATTCTTAACAAGCGTCTTGCTAACCACAAAACGAGCAGCAATGATCTTAATCACTTCACACAGCAAACATAAGTCCTAGAAGTGGACAAATATTTCAAGAGCTCTTCACACAGCTGCACCACCTCCCACTAGATTCAAAAGTATTTTACTGACAGTACAAGATTAGGCTCATGGATCTGCAAAGTTAGGTTAGGAAAATAGTGCCATGTTATAATTAGCACATTTCCACAACATGCAGAAGGCTTGTATAAAAAGTCTTGATACAAAAAGGCCAGATAAAAAGTGTTTCGTTTGTTACTGCCCATGAAGCTCTCCTTCCTTAATCCTCTAAATTGAAATTGGAGCTTTGATTTTAAGGTTGTCAGTCAGATATTATTTTACTGGTACAATTATTTCTATACACATATGCAAGGCTAAAATAAAAATACTGTTCTGCTTTCACAAATAAGAAGGTACAGAAGCAACTAGAATCTCCAGTCAAGAATTGGGTCTTTACTGCTTATATAAACTGGGTCTTTACTGCATATATAAACAGATGTCTAAGTCATCAATCGGTGGCCTAGAAAGCTCTCAGGTGTACACAGCTGGAAAGAAAGAGAAGACAGTGTAGAAAAGGATATAAAAAAATCAACAAAGTTAAAAAAATCTGAGAGACATTCCTGGTACATCATAACATTCTTCAGTTCAAAATAGAAGAAACATCCCTGTAAATTCCTAGTCTGGAACTTTGATGACTTTAATCCAATTCTACCCATGAATACTTACACAAAGATTATTGCAAACAGGAATCTAAGATGTAGTAATGTACATAAAGTATATAATGTGGATAAAATACACACTGTACATGGCATACTATGAGCTCAAATCTAGTTGTGTTTTTTGTCTAATGAGGCTTATCTGACACAGAAACAGAGAAAGGACTTAACACCATCAGAGTTTGTGCTTGCCCATTACTTTAACTGATATCCTTTGTCTCAGGCTCCAAATATACCTTTTATATAATTAGCTGCAATTAACTGTAGTGGAATCCAGCCATAGCTGTCCCGAGCATTAAGGCAGCAGTTCAGCACCAAGTGCACTCTCTTTCACAGAGGAACTCCACTGTCTCGTGCACAGTTACAGAGTTTATTTGCCTAGGAGGCTACTAGAGCTCCTGCCACTCGTGGATTTTGCCTGCTGCCTCTCTTAAGCCTGGCTCCTCTTACACAGGGTTAAGAAACAGCACTACAAGTAATTTACATCACAAAACCTCCTTGACCAGGCACAGATATTGCAATCTACCACAGGCTCTCTTTGTGACAGGGATGTGAAAAAGCAATAGCATGTTGGATCCTTCATCATATAATTCCGCCCTACCCAAAATCAACCATAGCTCAACTCAAAATAGTTGATTTAAACCACTTTCTTTTAAAACAAGGAGTCAGCATTGGGAAGTGTTTGTTAATAACACTTCAGAGAGCAGACACTGGACTGCTCAGAAGACTGCAGGGGCAGAGGTGTCATTGTGGCTTGTCTGCACATCATGGCACAGGGAGTGAGAGTGCTCTGTTTGGAGCACTAGGTATCCCTGTCAGCAGGATAGCCACTGGAAGAATGAAGAATGAATGATATCCAGTGAAGCACACAGTGCTCCGTGTGGCTGTTCTAAATATTCCACCTTTCACAGGCTGACCACAACAAAACTATTTTACACGGGGTAGTGTTTTTAAGTAAGATGGAAGGGATGCCCTACAGTTAAAATCAGAAATACCATTAAGGGCTATAAGCACTTGATGCTGAAAAGGACATCCCTCAGTGTTAACATACTGTCAATGAATGCACAGCTTCCACTTCCTGAATCAGTTAGAAGGGATCCCAGTGGAGGTCTCTCAGGTAAAAAGCAGTCTAGCTGTGTCAAAGCAAGGAGCTTTGCAGCAAACAGTAATTTTACCTCTAAACTCTGCTTCAGATCAAGTTTTCTCAGAGAGTGTTATGACTTAGACTTTCTAAGTCTAAGGACAAATTGTCAGAAGAGGACAATTTCATGTTGCTGTTGCTATGCCAGAAGTCCTTGAAGAAGTTGAAGTTACAAATATTCCTGTGAGTGTCCCCCAGGTCTGCTTTATTAACCAGGAAAAGGAAAAAAACTACTGCTTGTAGCCCCAGTCATGCCACAGATTTTATGCTCTTTGAAAAATAAACAAAATGACAGGTAATTAACAAATCATCAGTTTAAAAATGTCTTCCTCATCCAACAAAACTACAAAAATAACATTGGAACCTTTTTTTCTCCCAGTTGTGCAGGGAAGACAAAATATTATTCATGGACTAAAAAGAGACACTGTGCATGTTACTTCACTTTTCAAACTAATGCTACAACACTCCCAGCCCACCAACGTGATGTCATTAAACATTGGTACCAGAAAAGACTGAAACAGGACTGTGCAGCACAGGATACTGCAGACCTTTCTTGGTCTACTGATCAGTGCCTGAGTGGGAACTCTCACTTTATTTAGTGTTTCAGAGGACAAGCTCACATCTCTTTTAAGATCACCACACTGAATGGTAACAACATAGTGAGAAAAATCAACTTTAAAAAATCATTACCATTTTTAAGGTAATGTGAACACAGACGTCACTCTCAACTGAATCCAGCAGTCAGCCCTGGGACAGTCAATCTAAATAGTGATTAAGGACCCTGAGGAAAAGGGCCTGGGCCCAGGGACATGGAAGTGTTAATGCCCTTTCCTTATCTCAACAACACCCACTTATCTCTTTTTTAACACTCTATACTCATTCTAATTCTGACATATTTCTGTAGCCTGTTTCATCTTTTCCTTACCTTTAAGGGACTCCTTCCAGTTGTGAGACTGCCTAGATCTGCATTTTCTTACTACTTTTGTGAGAACCCAGTTCCATCATAATCTGCTCTGGGTATTCACTAAGGCTGAATATTCCTTCAGTGTTCAGGGACAGAAATTTATCTGGAAAGAAAAGTGTTTCTTGCAGGCAATGCAGAACCCTAGAGAGCACATGAGACCCAGAAATTATTGTCCTTTGTCATCACCTCCTGCTGTTTAAGACAATAAAAGGCCCCTGAAAATTCCACTGAAAACCTTTTCCCATCCCAACCCAGCACAGTCTGATTAAACACCCAAACCACCTGATTAAATATCTTAACCTTGGGCACTAGAATTATTGATTTATACTCAACAGTAGCTTCAAGAGATACAACAGCTCACCCACAGTGTTGCTAACCTGTCACAGTCTACATTTCCCTGTTCAGTTTATGCTTCACTGGATTACGTTCTCTAACAGAGAAAATGAACTTGTGAACTTATTAGACAACTTCAGTTCCCCATTTTATTGTGTCACTGCTGTAAACTCCTCTCAAAGATTGAAATCAAAGACTAACATAATTATGCATATAAATTATGCATACATTTATATATATTCTAAAAAAAAAAGGCAGAATTTTGTTGCAATGAGTGCCTCCCACAAAAAGGCCTTCCCAACAGGTGATTAAAATGATAGAGGACCTTTATTTTAGAAAAACACTGCTAGTAATTTATTATGCTAATTCATCATAGTTTAATGCAAAACGCGCTTGAGCTTGAAAGTTTTAAGCATAAAACTCGGTAGCTTGAAATCAGGCACAGCTGAAGATACTCCTGTAAGATCCAAACCACATTTCAGAACCTTACAGTGGATTACAAACATTCTGCCCCAACGGGAGTGCTGTCACTGAGTGAAACTCAATCGAGGGAAAAGTTTAGGGACTATCCACAAATACACGTAAATAGTAGGGGGCAAAATCAGAACTCCACTCTACACTCTCATCTGAGTTCAAGCCATGTGTACTGCTTACAAGGACCTCTGAGAGGGGAAGGATTACACAGAGAAAACCTATGATGTCTACATCCAATATGATTAATAATATTAACATTTTGCTAGGTCCCAAAATTTTTGAGCAAGTTTGTGCTGCACTGCAGTAAGAACAACACAGAGTGAGATGACAAGCCCTGATACAAGAATGAGACCGTGAGGAATGCTGTCTTGCTTTGTTACTGTTTCATTTGTTAAATAATCTATTAAAATCTATTAGATTTGACAAAATCATTAATGAATACTATATCTTAGAGTTTAAGAAGGTATAAAGGAGGAAGGACAGAAAACAAAACAAAGAAAGGTTAATTACGATTTTTAAACAGGGGAGGGGAAGGAGAAAATTATTTAACCAAAATAAGCACCATATGACATTGGTATGCAAGCCCATGAAAGCACAGATTCTCATGTTATCTAAATGACACGATCCAAACAAAGTCAACTGCTTGTGTCTTTCTTTCCATTCTCAGGGCTACAAGAGTTTCCCATTAAGGCACTGTTTACTGTATTTCTCAGGGTAGAAAATTTGATGTTCTGCTAAAAATATCACAGAGCACAGTCATAAAAAATTCACGAATTTCTCATCAGTGACAAACATATGAAAATGGGGAGATCATCACAAAATACGCAGCACTGACAGTTCCAAAAAAGTTTTTTTGGAAATTTTCCATGTTTGCTGTTTTATAAGTCAGTCATTAGGAGGCAGCAAATGGCTCAATACCATGTGAGAAAACAAATCCTGGAGGAAACTGAAAGTGAATAGGATGGTAAGAACTAGAAGTGGAAAATTAATTCAGATATAAAAGTAACTTTTTGGCATTCTCCACTTCAATCAGACGTCAGGTTACATCAAAGAAAATACTTTGTAAGCTATTTGGTAAATAATCATCAAGGGAAGCCACACTCAAACTTTATAAGGTTGGCTCGGGAGTTCTGGTAATGTTAAAAAGCAAAAGACTTATTTTCCAGCCTGTTTTCCTACAGTGTGGTTTCTAAGTGGGTATCACGACACTGTCCACACACATGCATAAGGAACACAAAACAAATCACGTCTCATACCACTTCACTTAAACAGCTCATAACAGAAAGTTGATAGTTCTACGTTATTTCCGAGCTTTCTCTTTCAAATAAAAATTTAAAAGCCAGTGTGGTTTCACTCGTGCTTCATTAGCAACAATAACAAGAATCTTAGCCAGTAACATTCAGCCCTCTCTACCAGAACACACCACAAGCCAAGGTAAAAATAGCACAAGAAGATTTCTTAAAAATAAAAATAAACCCCAGAGTTTCTACTCCGAGTGACCACATTTTTGTGAAATTGCCGGTAATATTTCATATTGTGCAACCAGAAAGCTGCTTTTCAGAAGCATTTATATCCTGAATCAAAACAGAAGTGGAAAGGGAGAAACATTTTATGTTCTAAGCAAGCCTTATGAAAATAAGCCTTATGAAAATAAGGCTAAATATGAAAAGATTAAAATATGGGCTATGCTTGCTCTCATCTCTGCATATGACGTGTAAATTAGTATTTATTTCAAAAGCTGTATTATCTTCCACACAGGACAATGCACTTATCTGTATCTCACTAAACAGTTATAGTAAGTAACAGAGATGATAAGCATGAAACCACATCAATTTTTCCCATTAACAGATTCATACAGATGTATAATATTCTTAAAATACTGAATTTGCAATTAATCAAACATTCTCAGCTTTACCACATTAATCATAAAATACAAACAACAAAAACAAGGCATAAACTTACTATTTGTTAGGTGTTCACACTGTCCTTTGGTCTTAGTCAGTGGGAAATAATTACCCTTAGGAAATCTGGTAAGCAGAAATACAATAAAAATAAACATTAGTTTGCCAAAAAGAACAAATTCAGCTTTCCTGCAAGTATTTTTCCCTATAATACTTCACAGGCAAGGTTAGAAAAAAAAAAAAAAAAAAAGAACCACAAAAAGCAAAGTTGAAAAAATATATACACATTTAAAACATAGTCCAGCAGTGTTCAAGGATCCTTGCCTCTCAAACTTTAAAGCAGCACAGACAAACGTTGAGATGCCTATAATAGAACAAAAATCCAAGTTCTCAATCACTAGTTACGCAGTATGTGTCAGTGAGGAAGACAATTTCCAAAATAATGATTAATGTATTATCCAGATTTTTTCCTCTCTCTCTCTCTCTCTCTCTTTTCCCCTTCCCATTCAGGTTTTTCTTCTTATAAAATGCACATAGGTTTTTTCTTCCCTGTACCCTGACTCAGGCCTGGCTTTGAAATGCATTTCAATCTCTCAACACAGACTGCTTTCACTGCATTTAGAGTCCCACCAAGGCCCAGCTTTAAAAGCTACTGATTCTTTTTTTCTTTAGCCTTCCTCACAAAGGAAGGGTATTTTGTAAATTACCAGCTCGTTCAGATCAACAAAAGGTACTTTCATAGAAAGCCCCATTTGATTTTGCTCAAATTTGATTACAAGGATGGAGAAAAGGAAAGGAAGTCAAAAAGAAAAACCCCAGATGGCTTTTTCATTCATCTCAGTGAATGAGCTTTATCTGTGCCTTTTGAAACTGTAGCAGTGGAAAAGCATTTCTGTTGGCTTAAAAAACTTGACAAAAATTATTGGTTTGCCATTTCTCATGTAACTGCCATTGGGAACTGGATGAAAAGACTTTTTCATGGGATCGCCTGCTTGGATCAAAATAATGGAGATTAGGTATTTCATTATAAATTACAGTGGGAGATAGAGCAGGCTGTCATATTAATAGCAACCTGCTCATGGCCTTCAATGGTAGCTATTCTCCTAGACAAAGGACCAAGGGGGTTGTCTATTGAACTTGTACTTTAGGCCTGATCAATTTTCTATCATCAAGGCAAAAGGTGAGGTGACTAACAAAAGAATTCACACATGACTGACCTCATAAGCCTATAGATAAAACAGCTTAAAGAAACAAAACACATCCTGAAATTATGGGTGATAAACTGCATAAAGGAAAAAGAAGAAGAGAAATGATAGAAAAAGGGAGAGAAAGAGCACGTGGTCTGTAATTCTCCCTCCCTTCTTAGGTGAATGGACATATTAAAAGCTACTTGTTTTCAGCTGCAGATAATTGCAGCCTTTGCTTTGCCATGTTCTGCCTTAAATCCTTCCATGTACTTTTTCGTCCAAGACTGTTCCAATAATTTCATTCACCAGTAACCACAGTACTGAGGTTAATACAGAACTTCCAAGAGCTGTCGCTGCACACAGGATTACACATAACATCATATACAGAAAGGTGTCACACAGGCATTACAGTTA
Source organism: Myiozetetes cayanensis (assembly GCF_022539395.1). Lineage (NCBI taxonomy): Eukaryota > Metazoa > Chordata > Aves > Passeriformes > Tyrannidae > Myiozetetes > Myiozetetes cayanensis. The sequence continues at coordinate 16,232,782 of NW_026086937.1, forward strand.
TAATCAAATTACAGGAATAGCTGTGATCCTTTTATACAAAACTGTGCTAATTAAGAGAAAGTTGGATATCTGAGTTATATAAGAAGAACATCTCCCAGAGCTTGAAAGTCTTGACACTTTTTTCTTTCACTAAGATGTCACATCGTTTTATACAGTGTGCAAAACTGCACGTAAAATGCTCATAATATATTTAGGTACCCTTACACTTGTATTATCTGCATTTCCTTTCCTGCTTCCTCAGAGATGAAGACCCTTCTGCACCATCAGATGTACAGAGGGTGAAATCTTCACTCTCCTGAAGCCAAATACATAACAGCAAAATGTTCCTTCATCTGTCAGGATCAACATTTCCTCCAGTTTGCTGTACAGAGAGAAACTGAACTAGCCAGAACACTAATATACACAGAACTATGGTTTCAGATACATCTTAACTCTCTTGAAATTTCCTATGTTAAAGCGTGCAAATATTTGTATTTGAAGGCCAAAACTCAAGGTAAAGCAGCTGAGAATTCCCCTTTCAAACAGCTAACAGCAGCTCAAGTGTAAATTCACACCAGGGGAGAGCACAACAGTCTAGATTTTGGGTTCAAGTCCCAGCTACACAACCACCATGAAGTCAGGATGTTCCAAGTTTTCCAAGATATTTAGGAATTTCTCCTTTTAGCTCTACCACTGCAGTGATACTGCAGTTACACAAATGAAGCCAGCCACCAATCCACGGTGCTTTGCCACCTGTCAGCATGGCAGTATTTACGCAAAGACACTGAAATAATCCAGGCTAAAAACGAGCACTTTTTAGTGATGTAAGACTAAGGAACAGTGAGACAGAACACACAGGAGGCTGCAAACTGGGTGCAGGGGAGGAACTTCTGAGCCACAACTTTGCCACAGAAGCCAATGTATTGTTGAATTACAGAGTCCTGCTGAAAAGAAAAATACATTTTTTTATCCCACAGGAATGTTAAATAACTCATTGTAAACACTTCCTGGAAACAGAGACAAGGTGAAGACAGGCCAAACAGCAGCAGTATGTGTTAGGTTTTGGCTGCCAGCACAAAAAACCTGAGAATCACTGACAGAGCACATACCCCACGGAGCTCAGATACACCACATCATATTGGTGGAGCCCGAGTGTAATGGTATCTTCCCATTATCCCACAGATGAACTGATAATTACTAAATTATTAGCAATTAATCCCAACTTTATATCCTCTATGAGGGGCTCTTCTGAGCAGTTACAGAGGAAAGGGCTCTTGTAATCATTGCAGATAGCTCTCTGAAAGTAGTGTCTCTGTGCTCAGTAGCAGCAAGAAAGACAAACTGAGTATTAAGAGCTATTTTAAAAAAAATATAGACCAAGAAGAAAAATACATTTTGTTACAGCATCAATGTAGTTTGAGTACCCCATATTAAAAGGCAGGAGCAAGGCAATATACCAAAAAAGGCACATAGGTATGTGTTATTTCCAAAGAAATAATTTAGCAAGCACTGACTACCATGAAGACATAGACAGATTTGACCCTCAGAACACAACTCAAACAGGAGATGAGCAATTAGTAATCTCATAATGCACACTGGACAATTACTCAAAAAACAAAGATGGGGGGAGGTGTTCCCTGTTTTGCTTTGCTTATTTAAGCAGGAATCTGCTCTCTCTCCCACCTCCTTCCCCCCATTATAGCACTGTGGGAAACCTTAATGATAAAGATCCATGACTTTACATTCCATTTCCCTCCTCACAGACCAGCCTACAAGGGACATTGTCATTCTACTGCTGCTGACATTGCTCCTGGAAGCAGGAAGGAACACAAATCCAACTCCAAATTCAGCTCTGATGTTCAAACAACAGTACCATTTATCTATAAGTACCTGTTGTATTTCCCACTCTGGACTCTTCCATATTGACCAAGTATTGTTACCCAAACAGTTATTCTTTGTGCTAAAGGGCTATTTTTGTATTACAAGTCTGGATACTCCTGAACACATCCCTCTGGGTAAAAGCTCCAGTAACTGGTACAAGGAGACAGAACTAGTAATATTTGAGATTATTTTTAGACTGCAAAACATGGTTGATACAAAGTCTGGCTTAATATTTGATAATTGCCAAATAGTAATCTCCTGTAATAACCAGAACTGATATCTCTCAAAGTAGTTTTAATGAGAATTTGTGAATAGCTATTTCATTTTTGAATGATAACATATGTTAATCAAAATTAAATTTCTCAGGTAAATGAACAAGGCTCTTCCTAAGCTTAGCCTCTGCAATCTGTGCTCCTGTAAGACTCAAATCTGTTTGGGCATCTTGATTCCAAGGTAAGGATGTCTTTGCCAAGGCTACTGAAAATAATTTGGAGAGAGCACTCTGACTAAGAAATGTCCACCCAGGTAATGTAATTATAAAATATGTGTCCATGGAGTGGGCTATCAAGACAATCAAAACCTTGAGAACAATTCCCCTTGTACTAAAACCATAAAAGCTGTTTCCATTGGCTTTTGCTGGTTTTTGTTTGAGATGTGTTTGGTTTGTTCTCAGCTTCCACATCACAAACCCATTGCCATGTTTTTCTCTCATTCATCATCACAGGGCAAGAGACCTGCAGAACAAACAAGGTCTGATAACCCAATGTCTATCAACTTCACTACTTTGCATAGACAGACCCTCTGAACAATGTCAGTTAACTGCTTATCCCTGTCCCATCAGTGCCAGGGGAATTAACTGGAATGAAAAGATAATTGGGGGTTTGAAAAGTGCATATCAAGTTGGGGTTTTGGTGGTAATGATGGTTTTGTTGTTGTTGTTTTCTTTCCAAAATTCTTCTTAAATATACTTTCTGAAGAACCTTTGGACATAATTCTTACAGTGCACTTCAAAGAAGTACAGCAGACATGGGCAGTAGGGCCGATCACGAGACATCATGCTGAATGAAATATCTTGTTTTCTAGTGGAAAGAAATGAACTGCACATATTCTTACATGTTCCTCTGAACTGGGACCTGCATGTGGAGCACTCAGAAATGTGTATTTTCACAATCTCCACCTTGAAAATTGTTTGCCATTAAAATTCAACTTGCATTCTTGGCAATGAACAACAACAACAACAACAACAACAATAAAGGAAACCTTTTTTTTTCTGTCGATAGGGGAACACACATTTACAAGACACTTTTTCCAGAGAAGGAAGATGGTAACACTAATAATTCCTAGTCCAGATTAGGGCTGTAGAAGGTTCATTATCAGGCAGGAAGAGAGCTAATATGCGTAAAGAGTCTGTCAGATGTCATTAACATTTTACATCACTGAGATTGCTGATCTCAAGCAGTTTATTAATGGCATTTGAGGAAGCAATGCTAGTGATCAGAGAAAGCAGAAACATAAGCATGCTTGTTTTGTGGCTTCTGACCACAAAACTATCAATGTCTGCTAAATAATTTCAGGTAGAGGAGATAAATTCATGACACAACACAATCAGAGAATGCTCTGCCAGTAACTCGCTCCCATTTGTACAGTAAAAATTCTATTTAAGTGATTTGATTCATTATGATTGCTACCCTATGGCGTGGAAAATGACTTGCTGGGAAGCCAGTCCCAGAGCACCCGGGATTTTAAGGTGAGCTTATGGAATGTCACCAGGCACCCAAAGGAAGGCAGGGCAAGTCAAGGGGTGCAAGTGTGGTTTGCTCCAGGTATGGAACTCTGCTTTGGAAAAGGCTCCCTCCTCCACACTCACCTCTCCTCCTTCTTAAATTCCATTGTATTGCTTCCACTTTCCTGACTACATATTTTAAAGCATTGTAAACAGGGTGTGTATGGTTCAGAGAGTATATGGAATACCTGGTGCAGATGCTCCTGAAAAATATTCTGTTCTAAAAGAGTGGGTTTAATGCCTTATCTGAAAGATCAAAAAACAACCCTACTCAACCTGGGTATTCAATAACTACAAATTACAGTGTCTTCAAGAAAAAAAAAATAAGGAAAGAAATTAGAACTTCAAAATACAAAAAGCTGAATCATACATTTGGATGAAAAACTGTTTATGCCACTTGGAGAACATGTTGTATCAGTAACAACCTGTAAGGCAGTGAAAGGAGTATCCAAAGTCCCATTTGACTGTTTTGCCTCAGCTGGGGGCAAAGGTACTGGGCATGTTAGGACAAGTTGCTTTTTCATGCTTGATTAAGTTTCAGGAATTGATTATTTAAGGTATTCTAAATGAAGTCAGATATGCAAATACTGCATGAGAAAGTATTAACTTATTTACATTTTTCATTGATGTATCACTATATATAAAATAGGGTGGTTTTTTAAGTCAAAAACACTGTATAAGAAGTGACTCATTAAACTGATTAATACCCAACTTGCAACTCGAACAACACACTAGACTAGCACTTGAATTTACAGGTAACTACAAAAAGGAAATCATAAAGGACAACAGCAAATAAAAGCAATGCATGCAACATTTTAATAAAGCCAAAGATCTGAGAAACAAGGTTGCCCAAGTCAGACGCATGGAAAAAAAAAATCAGTAAAAAGTCGGGTGTGGTTTTTTCAAACAGAAAGGAAAAGAAAGAAACAAGGTGATGTCAAATGACCCAATAAAATGGAAAGATAGAAATATGGACATAAATATTTTTAATTTTAGTCATCTTGGCTAAAACTTAATTTCTTTGCCTTCAAATATAGGTGTAAAAGAATAGCATGTGCATGCAAAGGCAGCACCAGAAAAGTGAATAAATTGAGGTACAATTAGCAAGAGACAAAGAACAAAAAGAAGTTCTATAAATACACTTCAATGTAAGAGAAGGACCAAGGAAAACTACTGGCTTGGCAGCAGCTTGAAGGCAAAATTGAGCTATTGACACATTGTGCCAATGTGCCAAGAAGTCTGAACTGTTTACTCTGTTTACTGCTTTATTAACAGTTTTTACCTTCAAGGTCAATTGCAATCAGCTGGCTCCTGCAATTAAAATCTATTTAAAAAAATAAAATACAATATGTAAAAGAAAAAAAAAAAAGGGAGAACACAATGCCAGCACAAGGCAAAGAAAAGATTAGGAAAATTATGTAGGTCAAATAATTCAAAATTAGCTATGCCATATTGCATTTGCCCAAAGTCTTGGAGAACTGGATGAATATCAGAGCTGTTACTGCTTGAAAGCTGTTATCAGAATTATTTCAGAAAGCACATGATGGATGGATATGGGTACAAAAGCCCTTAGAAGAGAAAAAATGCTGCCTGCCATAAAAGGAGGAGGAAAAAACCTATAGCCTAGTTACTTTAATTTTCTTTACTTTCTCAGTTTGTAAGTAAAGTAAAAAAAAAAAACAAGGAAATTAATAAATGAGCATGAATTCATCAAGAACAAGGCCTAATAAGGTAACAAGCCTTATAGTATGGAAAATAATTGATTCTGCATTTCATGATTTTAAAAAGACTTTTGGCATCACTGTACAGGACTGTCTCCTGATCTAACCAAGAAACATCATTGAAACAGTATTGCTACAGGGTAAATAGCTATAGAAAAAAAATTATCCTATAGCTATCAGGGACTTACTGTCTAAAAGCAAAAAGGCATCTAATGGAGCTCTTGGTCAGCCCTGAATCCAGCACTATTCTTTATTTTCATCACTAAGTCAGAAGAGAGACTGCTCCCATAATACTTCATAGAATCATAGAATGTCCTGACTTGGAAGGGACCTACAAAGGTCACTGAGACCAACTCCTGTCCCAATAATCACACCCTGAGCCTGAGAGCACTTGAAGGTAGGTATAAGCTGGGAAAATCTGCAGGCACAGTGGGAGACACATTTAGAGTCCAAAAAGATCTCAGTAAAAATGGTTTACAAGAGATAAAGTGTGATTCAAGGACAGGTACATTATTATTCCTCTCAGAAATAATAAACAGCTGCAATGTACATTGAGACACAGGTGCAACAGTCCTGCACTAAAGCATCTGGATCTGAAGCTAAACCTGAATCTACCAAACTATTGCAAATTAAAGCAGGCATCATGCTGGAAGCTTCAGAGACAGAGTAAAGCATGCAATGAATGCCATCTGAAATGATCTTTTTGCTTTACTTGCTTTTGAGAAGGCTGTAAATGGATTCATGTTTAGTTGTAGACACTGCCAGCAGATTAAAAGATGCAGTTAATTTGAAAAAGTAGCAGACTAGAAAATAATCTGCAAGAAAAGACTGAAATATTGGACCTTATTCTAGAAAAGATTACAAAAGAAAATTATTATAACACAACCAGAAATATGCACTTGTATTCCAGAAATGGAGACTTGAGTTAGACAAAAAACTTTGAGTTAAAAAAGCCTTTGCAGAGGTAAAGACAGCTGTGCAAGGAAAATAAATAGTCCTGGATAGCTTCTGAAACTGGTTAGGAAAAGCTGTCTGGTCAGAAATGGTTTAGTCTTAACAGATTTCATATTTAAGACAATTTCTTAAGATTTCTTCCAGACTCTTTCCCACTTACTCTTTTATCTTACAATGATGAGAAATCATAAAGTAGATGAAAATATAATGTCATCAAATCCTATTAAGATTATTAAATATGTCAAGATCTAAAGTAACTTTTCCTCAGAACTTTACAAAGCCAGAATGCTCTGTAATCCCAACAGAATTAGTTTTGTCCCTGTCCCATTTTTACTCAGAGGGGTAGTAGCAGTTGTAGAGCTTTCTCCTAAACCTTCCTCTTTCCCTTCTAAACCTTCAGGTGCATCAACCAAACACGAAACCTCATTGCATGTGCCCTTGAATTTATGAAATGAGAATGAACCTACTCATATGGCACTACAGCATCAGGCTCCAAAAAACCCCACACATTATAAAAATCTACATCAATAGCCTGAAGGAGATGTTCCAACACATGAAGATACAAGGCTTGGTAATTTAATACTTGGAAAGTATTACGTAGTAATTAAGCAAATGAAATAAACATCCCTCTCTGTCCATGTCAACCTGACACCAACAGTATGGTCACGGTTGTCTTTAATTTGACTTCCATGTTGCAGCCTAACACAAGTGATTTCCACATCCTGACAAGTCCAGCTTCAATTACCATGACAACACGAGCACATAATTATATACATGCATTGAAAGCAAATGTAGAGGAGTAGAAAGCATCCAGAGAACTTTGTGTTTGTTACCTGAGTGCTAAACAAACACACACATCCCCCCCTCGACTAGAATGTAGGTCTTTTAAATGTATCTTTACAGGAGTTCATAATGGTCAGCAAAATAGTGAATTACATTTATTTGAATTCTACAAAACAGAAACTAAACAATAAGATTGCCTCAAACTTCATTTTATTCAATTCCATGAGAAAAACCTCAAAAAGTTAAAAGTTCTCTATGCAGTTCAGACTTTGAGTGAGATTTCATATCATTATAAATACTTGTTAAGTTCTTAGAGGCTGATTCGTGTCAGTGGTTTCACCCAGGAATTTATTATCAAAATAAATAAGTTGATTAGAATACTTATGAAATGGCAAGTACAAGAAGTTTAAAACCTCATTTTTTTGGTAAATATATCTTTCCTGTATTGATATAACAACCTTAAAGAATTGTGTCTTCTATATAGTGATTTATTTTTAGGACACACTTTTAAAAAAAAATCCCCAAGTTTTTCTTAAATATCATAGCCTAATCATCTCTGTTCCCAGTAACATATTTCAAAACAGTTCTGAATAATTCTAATTCCAGTCTGTGTGCCCACTTAGTGCTAATTTTTTATCCCTATGATTTCATCAACAAATATTGCAGTTATCAGCTGTTATCAGCTGTGGTTGCTTCTGAGGTAAAAAGAAATGTCTTTAGAGGACTGAAGTCATCAATCTCATTTAACCAGGACACTAAAGCTGGTAGCTAAGCTGGACATTAGTTTCAGCTCTTGAGGAGGAAGCAGAAGTTTATTACTGTCCTTCTGAGAAATCAGTCCAATTCATCAAGTTATGTCAGTGCAATTTCCATCTTTCCATCACTGACATTTTTTTTTGATGCAGGAAAGAAAGATTTTTGCTGTAAAAAGTCAAAGTGAAATGGAGACGTAACTTCAGAACTATAGGAGCGGTCATTGACTGTTGTCCCTAAAGAGAACAACCACCTTTTCCCTGGACACGGAACCTTTCACCGTCACAAGCTCTATCTTTGTCAGCAGGTGGAATTTGTCCACTGCTCCCGGAATCTGGAGATCAGAAGCTCCTTGTCAGTGACATGTAACTCTCACTGGGACATGGCCGCAGCTTTGATATTCCTGCTTTCCCAAACTGTTGTCCTAAAGGAGCTTGGGGAGATAACAAACTTCAACCAGAAATAGAAATAGCGCTCACCTCGCTGATTTCAGAGAGCAGCACTTACATTATTGAATGGATAAGACTATTCATGTGCCTTGCTTGTCCAAATGAATAGAAGGAATATCTTTGAATGTCTTTCAGAACAGGATACAGAAAAGAGAATCTCACACAGGTATGAAAACATTAAACAAGCACTTCCACCAGGGGAAAAAAGAAGACAGGAGACTCTGAGTTCATTTAAATGAACGACAGTAACTCTCCTAGACCTTTAACGGGAGCAAGATTTTATCTGAGATGAGAACCAAAGAGACAGAGTGAGGTAGGCTAAGAAAGAGGGAAGTTATTTCTGATAGTAAAGACTAAAAATAGACTTCATCCAGTCCAGCTGTGACTAAACAAGTGTCTTTAGTGAAACAAGAGACAGCAGAAAGATTAGGAATTCACTGAGAGTGCCTCTGTGACAATGTACGTCACCACGGATAATTAACCCACACTAAGCCTCCACAGCTCCCAACAACCCAGTAGGAGATCCTATGGAGGTTCTTCAAGGGAATCACTTCAAGCCTCCAAAGCACTAAAACCAGTGGCTTCACTACCAAGGCAGGGGTCCTCTCAACATGAAGCCTTGGAGCAGCAAGAAAGCTGCGCAGACATTTGGGAACAAACTGCACTTTTCCCTTCGTGTGGTAGCCAGGAAATGAGTTATTTCTGTTCAAATTTGGCTGTCTAAACCCAAATAACTCAATATGAATATGCCACATTCACCAAATTTGGTAGGTAAAACCAGTTGACCAGGCAAAATAGTCAAACCACAAATCAGGTTGCTAAAGGACTAAGAAAAGAAAAAAAAAAGGAGAGGATTAAGAAAAGTTTCCAAGTGCTAAAAAGGATGCAAAGTTTTGTAAGCAAAGTACCAACAGTCAAATTTCCTAAATAAAATAAACAAATTAGCAACCAAAAAGCTGTAATATTGTTCAAACCCTCTGATAAAGTTAGGCAGATCTGTAATAATAGATAACAAGGTCTCAGTCTTGACAGAAACTTCTTCTGCCATGGGTGAGGCTGAGGCAATTAGCATGCATTTCTATTAGAACCTACTTTCAAGTGTAGTTTTTTCACCTGTATATAGTGGGTAACATTAACACAGGTAGACATAGACAGGAATGCTTAGGTATTTAAAAAAAAAGAAAAAAAAAAAAAAGAAAAGAAATTAGCTGAAGAGTATCTTGCTTGGGAAGTCCATTGAGAATAACACTTAAAAAGGGTTCTGCAACTATAGGTTGAACTATTTGCAGATCCTTGGGAATGTTCTTAGATTACCAAAGCAAACATAACTCTTCAAGCCTGCAGACTCTGAAAAGGCAGCATTAGAAGAGGCTTCCTTTTGAAATAGAGAACTAAATTTGTTATTTATAAAGCACTCCAAACTGGATCCACCCAAACCACTCTATGACCACTAATATCAAAAGAGATACACACTGAGACTCCTCCCCAAAGTCGAGGAGGAAATTCAGGTTAAGGCACAGCACACTTTTGAATGCACACAGAAACTGATCTAAGTTAGCTTTACAAAATCAAAAAGCCCAACATACTAAAATGCATATGAACATTTACAAGATTTTATTAATAAAACCTTCACTTCTGAATTCAATTTAAATATGTGAACAGAACAAACCAAGCCAGCACCACTTTCAGCTCCACACAGAATCCTGCAGGACAAGGTTTAGCATCTGTTTTAGCTGGATTGGTGTGGCTGAGAGCAATTAACTGATTCCAGGTGGCAGGAGCTGTGGCAGAGGAAGAACGGGAGGATTACTTCTTGTGCTTTTTGCTGCTTCCCCCTCCCAGTAGTTCTGTAGGTTTCAAGGATAAGAAAGCTGTGTTTGTAGAGCACCAACTCAGTTTTACTCCTGAGTTCCAGTCTTAAAACGTGTCACATGTGAAAGTGCTTTTCTTCCCTTCCACTGGCACTGGCCATTTCCCACATCCTCTGTGTCAAAATCCCAGCCAAAGAATGGCAGTAGGGTCTGACAAAGAAATTGCAAAGTTAACTTCCTTTCTTTTTTTTCATTTTTTTTTTTAATCATTATTACTATTTTTCTATGGTAAATTATAAACTTCATTCCTTAGTATTCCTCTGAATCTTGAGCATCTTCCAAATACTTTCACAGCATATGTTAAAGAAATAACATATTGGGATGGTTGTATTTATAGCAGAGCTTCAGTCATTATCATTCAGCTCTAATTTCTCCACAAAGACTGTGTTAATGTTTCTTTGAACAGTTTCATCACATTAATGAATTCAAAAGATTTTGCTGTTTCTAAAGTGGTGACAGAAACAGCAGTTTGACATCAGAATAATGAATTTAACCAGCTTTCTGATTACCATGCCAAATTTTACATCTCCTGGGCACCTGAGGTAATGTCTATTCTTATCCCATAATCTATAAAGCTTCAGCTACTTCTGTTATTGCTTTTTTATGAGTAAGCTTTTGATCTCCAGTAGATTCCTACATAATAAAAGAGGCACGCAGGTATTTTCCCTGCATGAAGAATTCAAAGGTCAAGAATAAGAAAAGAAATGTTTGATCTGATGACCTTAATGCACAACACTGGTTTACAACTGTTTTAAATTTTTTCAAGTGCGTATAATTAAACTTTTAAGGTATTTGGAAGTTGGGCAAACAGCTATAATTAAAGGCAAGGTGCTTCTATTTAAAGCACTGAGACAGGGAAAATGGAATCAAAGAATATCCCAAGTTGGAAGGGACCCACAAAGATAACTGCTAGGTTAGAAAAGCAATTCCTTCTTTTCATTTTAGGAAACAAGAAGCCAGGATCATTATATAAAACCCATTTGTACTGGGTTTTAGGGGTGAGGTGTGGGCAGTGGGGGCTGTGGGGGTTTTTCCCACCAGCCCCAACTCGGCTGCACCGCAGGGCACAACCCTGCAGAAATGTGTTGAAGAACAGGCAAAACACTGCCCAGAAGGGTTTTGCTCATAGGACTGAGGGGAAAAAAGGTCAAGAAACAGCCCTGCCAGTGATAATGGAGCGTGATAATGGAGCGTGATAATGCTGTGGGCATCAGAGCAGGGACTCTCCTGCAGTCCCTGGGGACACTGTAATAGGGCAGGTTTTCCTCTTGCAGACCCCACAGGATCAGACATCTACACTGCAGACTTGGTTCCTAAACACTGTTCTCAGGCAGGGTTTGGCTGTACCTTTAGACAATTTTAAAGGGATAATGTATTCAAAGGTTTTCACCATTTTCTATGCAGTGACAAAATCAGCAGATTGCTTGATGTCATAACAGATAATTTAACCAGCTCCTGATCAATCATTTGTAAAAGTTTATATTCACTGGGAATTTAAATTTGCTTGTCAGAGACCTCTAGTAATTCTCTCATGCTGTCAAAAAGGTGTCTCGAATGGAAAAATGTTTAGGTAAAATTGCATTTGGCAAATGTATTAAATCAGCGTTGCCAAGAAAGCTTGGCACCATTGCATGTGTAGTGGGGAGGGGGGTTTGTGGTCCCTTCATGACAGCTCCACTCTGCTGCTCCTTCCTCCTCACACTTTTCCCCTACCCCAGCCTGGCTCCTTCCCCCAGGCTGCAGCTCTGCAAGAACAGCTCTTCATGGGTCCTCTGCAGGCTGCAGTTCTTCGGGATAAACCTGGTCCAGAGCAGATTCTCTTGTGGGCCACAGTTCACTCAGGCAATAGCCAACTGCTGGATATTCCCTGAATGTACCTCCCAAGCCTTAAACAGAGCAAAGGAGAATGTATATTCAGCTGTTGCTGAAAAGCAAGGTCCTTTATTTTATGCCACCCTTCTCCACTATTCTGAGACAGGATTTTACAACATACAGACCTACTAGATTATGGTCTGAAGTAAATCCCACAAAAGAACAATGTGGAAGAGTATAAAGACAGTTTGCCAGGACATTTATCTCTTCCATTTAAGCCTAGAAACACAGAATAAGTATTATGTATATATATATATATAGTCTCCCAAAAGGCTGAAAATAGCAATAGGCAATCCCAGTGGCTTGAAATACCGTCTAGAGATGGTGTGCTCTTGTTCTGAAAATCAGTTAGGAAGAGAAGGGTCTTTTTGTTCACTGTATTGGGATTCAGTTGAGACTCTTTAATAAGGAACACTGAAACAGAACTTGACTTTCTCCTGGATGAAACCACAGTACATATCACCACCTTAAAAAAAACCACATCTCAGAATGGTTCAGTACAGTAAGTGAAGACAGATTAGGATAAATAGCAGGACCATTACTGACAACTGGGAAGAAATCAGAAAAGTGTGCTTCCCTACTCAAATATGGCTCTCTCTAATGTGTAGGCATAGTTTTCACAACTGGTATTTTAACAAAAATATGTCATAAATGGGATTATACACCTTAATAGTAAATTACCTCAGCAAATACTTTTTTTTTTACCTGTGAAAAAACCTAACCTCAAAAGTATGCACTTCATTATTTAGCTAGAAGTTTAGGCATTGCAGTTTGGAGACATAACAAGAACAAACTGGATGAAATAGGAAAAATATTAAAATGTTGTACTTGTTAGATGCATGGGAAGTTTTAATAATGCATATAAGTAATTTTTAATCATAAAATTTAAGAAGATGTGGGTATGCTCAATTAGCATAGTCCACTGAATACACAGAGGTTCTAGGCCTGAGCCCTGTCCTCACTACTCCATAAATCTTTTCTTGCCTCAGAGAAGATGGATGAAGATCCACAAAATTATTTTAGGTACATAACATTTGGTCATCATATCTGTGACCTGAAAAGAAACGGAGGGGTTTATCTTTAATCTAAATATATTTCTACAACACCATTAAATATTTGTCATTATATGAAGTACAAACATGACCTGCATCCTGTTTTCTAGTTCAGCATGTCAAAAAAAATATGTGGCCAAAAGTTCTTCCCCCTGCACAAAGAAACAGTTTGCTGCACGTGATTCATATCAGCCCCTTCACTACAGACAACCTTGTCACCACAGGATTGTGAGTATAAGAACAATAAAATAAACAGAGAATTCTCAGTGTTTTCTTCAGTGAGATGATGGGCTGTGAAAGGTACTGGACCGACAGCTCTGAGAGGTGAAGTCCTCTCCTGAATTGCTACAGTGGAGAGAAGAGCGATGGAATTTCCTCCGCACCCTCCCGGGTGTGTAATCTATCCCTGACCTTGAGAAGTGCCCGTTTCATCATCAGCCTCTCCACTGAAACTGCTCCCAGAAACGGCACCTTCTCATCAGGGAGCAGACTGAGAAAGAGCATCAGCTCCTTGCAGCCCAGAGCACACGTAGGAAGAGCTCTCCTGTGCGTGGCTGATCCTCCCCTCCCTGAGCAGCACTGGCACTGCCACTGATGCATCTTGTACAGCTGCAGGCTCACACTCTCACTGGTTGAAAGGATAAGGATTAAAACCTTCTTCTAAAAGTTAAGGCAATACAGAACCTACACCAAGAAATAGCTGATCATTTAAGGACTTATATGTCCACACTGGCAATGTTCTTCACAGATGCATATTTGTTGCTATTTTTAACACAGAAAAAGGTTTGGGACATTTACTTCTGTTTTCCTCATTAGAAATATATGGCATTGCACTGTTCCAATGTTTGATAGAATATCTGGGGAAAAAAATCCCTACCCCAAGCTGTCTGTGCTTTGCTGCACAATTGAAAAAGTGCTAAGTATGGAAGGAGGAAAAAAGAGCTGGAATGGGTACAAACAAGTTACACATAAATTTGTTGAACAGATTACTCTATTGTTCAACAGCAATTAACAATTTTCATCTTAGAAAAAACAATTCCAGTATTAAGAACAGAATCTATATATATTATAAAGGGAGGTTTAACAAGATATAACAAGTGGGATCCAGTCTTAAAATTCTTACTTGATGGTAAATGTCACACAAGAAATAAGCATGAAATATTTCTGTGTATCTTCAATCTTTTAATTCAGAAGAGATAAGGGTGAAGAGGGCAAATACTTTCATACATGAGTGCTGAAAATAGAAGATGAAAGGGAAACAAGAAGCAAGAGGAAAGTAGACAGAAAAGTTAGGATTTTTTAAAACCCTGTGTTAAATTTAAATTATATCTATAATCTAGGAGACACTAACACTGTGACATGAAATTTGTCTGTCTAGTGTCTACACACACTTCTAAAACCCGTACTTAAAAACTTTTGAAAAGGTATCTTTGAATTTGGATGGGCATGGACAAAACTGAAGTAAAGGTTTTCTGGGTGCCATTTGATAACTGTAGGTGAAATTCATACTCTGTGTGACTGCAAAACAAACAGCAGGCGATGCCCACTCTAGGAAATCTCAGTGGGATTTTTAGTCATAGTCTTGTTGTGGAAAATGTTAGGAATAATGGTATTTGATATTCAGTGTCTCCTGCAAACTGCCAGTGTTGGAATTTCCCTTCCTGAAAGCATCTATTTGATATTTGGGCTTCTTACTCTTCCTCTCCCCCACCCCCCCCTGCTCATTTATGTGTGTGTGGTTTTCCTTTTAACTCTCCACCCCTTTTTAATTTAAATAAAACTCTGGGGAAAAAAAGAGAAACAGAAGATCACAGGATGTGAAGATGCCATTCTGGGAACTAGCAAGCAGTCTCAAGAGTAAAAGAAGCCAAGTGATCTTTCAAGTGGGCTATTACTGTAGTTGTGGGAGCAGAATAATGAAACTGAACAGAATAATTGGCCTAAATATCTGGTTAGAGGGCCGGTACTGAGAAAAGAGCATGAAAGGCTCCACTAAAACCACAGAAAGGTGGGTGTTCCTGCAATCAGCACAGAAAAAAAGCATTGGAGAAGTCTGTAAACTAAAGAAGAGGGGGAGGGGAACCACTGGAAAGAAATCCAAGCAGAGGGGGGGAGAAATGCCCACTAAATCTTTGAAAGTCTAGAGGAAAAGAAAGCAGTTGATTGTATTTGCTGACATTCCAAGGATGGCAGTTGGGAAACAGCAGTCAGAGGAGGAGCAGCATCAGGAGGTACACACTGTAAGAGAAATATGGGTGGCTCCTGAGATATATGTAGGAACACTTTTATGTATTTTTAAAACAAAGACACAACTTGTATTATATATATATATATATAAAAGAAGAACTTCAACTATCACTTCAAGGAGAAAAATAAACAACCATCCTCTCCAAACTGGTTATCTCCATGAGCTGAAGACTTTTCAATTAACTTCTGAATAGATAAAGCAGTGAAGTCAGCAGTATACTCAGATAGGATGTTCAACCTTGTCAACACTTACATTAGAAAACACCCAAAGATGTATGGTCCGGTTTTACCACGCTATATATCTGTATATCAGGGACTCTTGCAGTGACTGAGGTGAAAGATTAAGGTACCAGCATTTTCCACACCCTTACTATGTACTTCTGAAAGTAACTCTATAAGCTACCATAAACAGTCCAAACCCAAACATCTCCTATTTTCAGTTCTGATGTCAGAAACACACAACACAGCTGATATTCCTGTCAATGAACGGTTATTAAAATGACAGTATCAACAGGTGATAATTAAACTACAGCAAGGCATAATCTGTATAAACAGCATTCCCAATTTCAAGTGACAAAGCAGAAAAGAAGTCGCTTTTCATTGTCTGGTTTGTATTGGAATTCCATAAATGATGTGCAGATCAAGATCTATTAGCAGGAGTACCAATGCAAGGGGCATGTGTGTGCTAAGGGCCTCAATACAGAGAAACATCCCCAGAAAAGAGGAAAACTACTGTAAGGTTCAAGCTTTTCCTAAAAAGTCAGCAAAACTGGTTCATTTCAAATTCAAAATGTCCAGATGATATTTTGAAACAGCTAAAGGAAAGTGACTAAAAATCAAAATTATGTGTTAATATCACAAATACTGAGAAAGAAATTTATTTCTGGGTAAATATGCAAAATAAACCAAAAGAGATAATATCTTTAGTAGAGCAGCTGCTACAATTGGGAGCAAAAGATGTTTTTACTTTGGGGCACAAAATCTTTCGTGTAAAGCACACGTGCATTCCTGAAGGCATCTCAATTTTTTTTAATTTTGACAATAAAAGACATCACTGCTTCACTTACATCACCAGCTGATCACAGCTACAGCAGTGCTACTTCAATAAAACACTGAGGGATCAAGCAACCAGAATGAACTGGTTAATACAGATTTATTCTAAAGAAAACTAATTGCAAAGAGAAAGACCTTGATGTCAGAGAAATAAAGAAATTATATAGGAAAGAAGCTTAGATCCTGCATTTTCACATATATTCTTGGATCAGATTTATTTATTTTGTTTTAATACTGCTGTGATATTGCATGGTAAGTCCTGCACTCATTTGGGTAACCCTACCATCTCAGATTCATCTTTTACACTATTATATATTCACAGTATGCTGAAGAAACTACCACTTTCCTATTTCTCTCATTTTTTATGCAGAGAAACTATGAAAGAAAAAAAAAAGAGAAATGACAGGACTATCCTTGACTTAAATGGAACAGAGGCTCCACCTGAGAGTTGTTCAAGGTCATGTATAAATACTGTGCTACAGCAAAGAACTGCACATCCCTTTCAGAAACCCCATTCATATCTGAGCATATCTTCTTTTTCATAGCTAATGGCCCCCTGAAAAGCCTTCTGGTAATACCTTCATCTTAGTTACTTGGCTGAGAAGAAAAACAAACAAACAAAACTGAGCAATAACCTGCACTACAGCTCTGTTGACCCTGCACACCCCACTTTCATGAATTCTCTTGTTAAAGACATTCTGCTTCCCTCCCAGAACTGCTGAGGGTTTCAAATGATAAAGCAGCTTAGTAAACGTAATGTCTTGCAATAGAACTGGAGGAGCTGGGCCTCAGTATTGTTTTGCTTTACTTTTCCAATGGGGCTAATTCACAGTCCACCCTGTAAAAATGAGGCAAAAGCTTGGTATGAAATAACTGTGTAAAGTAACAAAAATTAATAACAGGTGTACATTCAGAATTCTGAGCAATGGCTCTTTGAATCACTGGTTTTTTAAAAACTCAAATCTTCTTAAAAATTACCAACTACCAGAAAACTGAAAACTGGTGGTGCTAAGGCTACACATCACTTTGACAGCAGATAACTTGTTCTTAGTCTAAAAATCTCCTGTTTATGCCTATGGGGGTTGCATTATTGGCTATTTGCCCTTAGGCAGTGGTAAAACCAGTACCATTGGAAGGGTGTTCTGTGGAAAGGTGACACAATCTGGATAAGTTGATACTTCTGCAGAAAAGCAAATACTATTGAAATTCCAAGCATGCATACACAGGGAATTTTTAGAAAGATGCTTCCCACATGAGGCTACAATTTAATTTTTTGGAGGGTAGTATTTCTGGTGAAAATACAGCAAATCCCTTGCTTTTGGCTTAGTCATGAAAGGGAACAAAACTGAGGTGTGTAGTGATTAAAAGATTTGGGCTAGTTTCCTTTACAACATTTTTTTATGCTGGAGGGAAAAGAAATCACAGATTGAGAGTGCTATTGTGTTATTTCTTAGTTTGCAATTTACCAACTTCTTATGTAAGAGCAGTCCTGGAGAGCAGTCTGGAAAAACAGGGAAGTGTTTCATAGAGCTGTTATATAAAATTTCTGAATAGGATACCATAAATAATTAATCCAAATGAAAGAACTGGGGAATCTTTTGACAGGTGTTAAACATAAAAAGAACAGTGATTGGCCTCTGTCCTTTTTTTTAAAACAAAAACAAAAACAAAAAACAAAGATGCCAACAGTGACTACAGAAACTCAGAAATTTTGTAGGGCTTTTACTAATATAAGTTCTAAAGATAAAATGTATTATGTGTTAAAGGTCTCTTCCAAACAAAATGATTCTATGATTCCAACACATAAAAAAGAAATCAGGAAGAGTTATGTAATTCTTGTTTAGTACCTCTCTTAAAAAGGAAGTTCATTATGGTATTTCAATTCCAGTAGTTTTCAGTTTTAGCTTCAGAGATCCATATATATGTATCTGTGCCTCAGAATGAATATTTCAATAAAAATTATCACTGTGTTTCAAGGAAAATTTTATTGAAGTTCAGTTTAAAACCAAGTTATCTCTGGTAACTTACTGCAATACAGTAATCTGGAACATAATGGAGATGTTCAAATACATTTTAAAAATTAAGAAGGTTCTACCTGGCTAAATCAAGTTATTGCATTCATCAGAAATCGAGTTATTACATTCATCAGAGATCAGTTGTTATCCACTATCACAATGCAGTTTTGTCTTCCTGAGTCTTCAGAAAACAGGAATATTGACAATCATCGCTGTAAACAAAAATCAAGAACTTCCTCATGGGACTTTTTCTCAGGGTTAATTTAGTTTGGAATCCTTTGTTGCAAAAGTCATGTAAAACTTTTACTGGCTAAGCAAACCACGCAGAAAGTTGCTCAGAAGAGCTATAAAGCCAAACACATCTCTGGTCAAAACCCATCAGTTCCTATCAGATGTTACCTGAGCAGGGAACCCGGCCCACATCTCTGCTTGTGTGTGCATACGAGGTTTCTGAAATCCACAGCTTCACTATCACCTTTTCCACAGAGTCCAGTTAGTGTGGAAGTGATGGTCTCACCTTATATCCAGCCCCACTCCCACAGTATTTCTGCATTTCCAGGGTGGGGACAGGGGAAGGTCACTACCTCAGCTGCAGACCAGTGTAGGTAATGTTCCTTTGTATTTACTCAGGACATAACATAAACAGCAAAAAATTGTACAATAACTAAGTTATTGTATCTTAAGAGCAGAAATGTCTGAAGGTGTCTGAGGAACATCAATTATGACGTCCCCACCACAACTAAAATCCCAGAATCTCCATTACTGCAAACATTCTGCAGTCAAAATATAGTGGGAAGCAAGTAGAGGTTTTGAATGTTTTAATCTGCTGCACACTCACTGCGAGGGAATCTTCCTGTTTCAGGGCAGGGTGGGGAAATACATCTTCTATTCTAAAAGCTTAGGTTAACATTTATTTTAAATATGGATAAGGGTTGGGTTTCATTCTTCTTCACAAAAACATAAGCCTTTCTAGTTATTTCAAACATCATTTGAAAGTCATTTCTCATTTTCAAAACTCTTCATTTGCTTTTTTTTTGCACTCACATAATCAGTTGATTCCAAATTGTTCCTTTCTCTTTTATGGATACTTCAGGAATTTTTCTCCTTATGACTCAGAAGCCTTCCCTGCACCTTCTTCCTTTTCAAACCATTTGCTTGTGCCTCTGCTTCACTGATTCCAAAATTACAAATCTTATCTGAAAATAATTCTCTTTCCTAGTGTTTTTCTTAACTCCATTAGTGAGAAGATTGTTGTGCTGACCATTATGCACAGTTCTCCTTCCTGTCCTATCTAACCCTGCTATGTTTGGAAATCCAGGATTTGAAAAAAATCTATGAAGAATAGTGTAGGTTGTGCACACAGGAACGGGATGTGTAAATTATGGGGATTACTAACAAAAGAGCAAGGTTGCAGGGGAATCACTGGTAGTTCTAGGGGAGCATTAAGGTACTTAAGACCACAAGTCTCTATTAGACCTCAATAGGATTTTTATTCCTAAAACTCTTCATGGGCTTTTGTTTTGTTTTAAATACTACAACTAGTAATAAACAAACACTACTCATCACTATAGTTTTACTCAAAATTCATCATTAAGGTTCAGCACTTTGAAGCACAATAGTGTTAAAAGAAAATATTCACAACAGAAACTCTGGTATTTTACACTAAAAGATATAATGAAAGAACTGAAACTTCTGAATCTACTGAAGTTTATAATTAATTAAAGACAACAACAAAAGATTCTCTCTGACCATATAGTAACACTGTCTTCCTATTTTCCCTTTTATTTTCCTTACATAATATCATTGTGGTGTTACTTAAGAGCAATTTTGGCTTGCAGTTTTGTTTTGATTTGCTTTTAAAACTGCTCTAAGCAGTTTAAAGACATGAAAAAACCCATAAGTGGCATTTTGGATTTAAAAAAAAAAATCATAAAGCAGAATTTCACAACTTTTTATACACACAGAGAACACTCTTAGAAAACAACTACAAGGATATATAGACGTCAATAGTATTATCTCATCTAAATATACAAGATCATCTAGAAATCTGTGGAGTCTCCTAACAAACAATTTAGGTATATTGTACTGTACATATCTCTAGCACAGCTCAGTTACCCTAAAAAAACCTCATTAACTTCTGTTCATTTTCAGCTAAGCCTCCAGTGCAATTCTTTCACATAACACAAATTTTTTGTTTTCAAATCCTCTGTGGGAAATCTTAACCTTGATTGCACCTCCGTTTCTATGTGGAGAGTGCCACGCTCCATGGATTTGGCAGCCTTGCATACACAAGGGTCTGTTAGCTCTGTAATTAATTTTATGCCCATGAAAGCATAAATACATATGGGTACACATTTTATCATCTGTTTCTTTCCTTTAATGAAGACTGTGATTCCATGAGATGAAGGAAGAAAATGCTCTTTGCTGCTGACTCACTGTAAAAGCAGTAGAGATTCAGACCAGTGGTTGAAGTGATGTTGAACAAAAATTGGCTGCTTGTCTCTGTTCTGCACAGTACTAAATATTTTATCAACATGCACTACTCAAAATGCTCAAAATTTCATCTCTGAAATAAAAAAAAGTACAAGTGCTTATAACCTCTGCTGCTTTTGAAGCTTTCCCACTACGAGAATACTGATAGTGAGGCTATTTGGAGCTTAAACTCATTAGTAGAGTGAATTAAACATATCATAGGGAAATTCTTTTCAAGAAAAGTGGGCAACTGGCAACATTTAAAAGAAAAATCATCATCATCATAATCCCTAATTAGACATAAACAATCAAGGAGAAACATGTATAGCATTTCACAGGAAAGTTTTGGCAATGCTCGACTTTCACTGCTAAGGTTTTGGACTGCACTTGCCAAACATTGTTTGATGAAGGGCTAAGGGTTGTTGATGGTCCCTCTCATTCTCTTCAGGAATTCATTCGGTCAAAATTGTTTTGAGAATACATGGAAAACCCTGCAAATAGTGAGAGTTTCTTCCTAACCTACTGACAAATGCAGCCAGTAGCAGAATGAGACACTAAACTGGAGACTGAGAAATTCCATTATTTCTTCCAGTTCCAAGTCACGTTCCAAGGCAGATTGGAGCTGATGGAGACATGCTACTTTCAACTCAGTATTTTTTTACAGAAATTTTTCCAATGCCATGCATTATTGCCATGCACTAATTTTGCAGGTCTGTGCTTAAGATTGTGTTTCTATCATCTAATTCTAAGCACAGTCACTCATTTTATAGTGCATACAGTTCTATCTCTACAATGTATTTTAGTCTGTGGCTGCTAATGATGCTGCCTCTTCACTTAATTCCAAATATACTGTCGAGATGCATTCTAAGTCATTACGATATTATCAAACACATCAAAGATAAAAATGCATTTCTATTTCCCAAATAAATTCCATCTGAATGTAATAAAGAGTTTGGCATTGAATGCAATTGTTTTGATAATGTAACCTAGAAATTTCAACACTTACTAATCCTGAACAAAATTTTACAAGGCACCTTTTGTTCATTTGCCCATCCCCTGTTTTGCACTCTAATATTCAGTCAGACTGTTGTGAGACATCTGTAAAAATTATCTGCAGCCTCTCTATTGCCATAAAATGGACAATCCACCAGTTGCCTTCATGAACTGCAGAAACAAAAGCCACCTCTCCATGCTGCACACCAGTGTGCGTTTTTGCATCTGTGAAAAGGCTTTCAGTAGGGTTGCAGTGAGTGGTATTTCTGCTGCCATTTGATGGGCAGTCTGATCCTGGTTGGTTACTGTAAAATATAATCTGAAATAGAGGTTTAGAACCATGGCATACTTTTAACTTCCTGACATACGCAGCACGGTCTGCTGTTGAGGAATTTCCTCTCTCCAAAGTGATGAGCAGACAAGGCAACACTAATGCCACTCACGCTTTGCTCAGTGGGAGGGAATGCAAAATCAGCACAGGAGCAAATATCATATTAATAGTGTGGACCTCCTTTTCCCTTCCCTCTCCCATCTCAGGTTCAGAGTTGGAAAGTGCTAACATACAGGACAGACTACGTTCTTCTTCAAGCAAAAAGAATGAAGAGAAATCATTTGGTAAGTGATCACCAGGAGAACAGAATTTACTGAAGGTAAATAACTGACCTCCGTAAGCAGTGCAGTGCTGAGCAGCTACAGCCAGGGATAGAGCCTGTCTCAGCAACAAATTCATCTCCCAGTTGTACTGGTGTCACTGAGGGTCCTCTAAATTGACAGCTGGTGTTTCTCTAGCTCTATAGTGATGATATCAACATATCACTTCATTGATGCTGCACTTATTATGATGCACTTATTAAGTATGGGTATATTTAGCATCAAA